>NC_092048.1:88491417-88791417 GCF_003086295.3 Arachis hypogaea | reverse complement strand
ACAGAGTTCGTGTAGAGAAAAAAGGAAGAATTTTGATACTATCAAGCTTGCGCTAAATGCCACGATCCGGCGTCTAGCACCAGGAGCTTTATAACTCATGCCAAGGATATACGGTAGTGGCACTAAACGCTGCTACCTGGCGTTTAGCGCCAGGAGGCCAGTAACAGTACATTTTCTTTCTATCCAGCGGTGCTAAACACCGAGCCTAGCGTTTAGCGCTAGTAGCATATTGTCCACTCTCCACATAAGGCCTTATTTGATTTTCTTTTATTACTTTTTAATTTAGAAAAAGATTTTATGAGGTTTAGAATTTTAATTTCAAATCAATTAGGATTAGATATAAAAGGAGCAAAGATTCAGTCCTTCGGGCTCTCTACTTTTCTTCTTCCTCATTCTGCACTTTCATACTTTTGATTTAGGCCAGCATAAGGACATGGAAACAGCTGACAGAAAAATTCCTGAATCAATACTTTCCCCCAAAACGGATGACACAGCTAAGGCTGAACATCCAAGGCTTTAAACAAGGAGATAAGAAATCTCTTTATGATGCCTGGGAGAGATACAGAGAGATGCTACGAAAATGCCCCTCTGAAATATTTTCAGAGTGGGTTCAGTTAGACATCTTCTATTATGGGCTTGCAGAAGGAGCTCAGATGTCTCTAGATTACTCAGCTGGTGGATCTATCCACATGAGAAAGACAATTGAAGAGGCTCAAGAGCTCATTGATACAGTTGCCAGGAATCAGCATCTGTACCTAAGCAGTGACCCTTCCATGAAAGAAGAGGTTCAAACAGTAACTGCTGAACTCAGCCCTGTAAAACAAGCTGCTGAATTCAATCAGCAATTGGACTTTCTAACAAAGCAGTTAGCCGAATTCAAGGATAAACTACAAGAGACAAGGATGGCTAATATAAATATGGAAGAACAATTGAAGCAAACAAAGCAGCAACTGTCAAGACAAATAACAGAAGAATGCCAAGCAGTTCAATTAAGAAGTGGGAAAATATTAAATACCCCACCTCAAGGCAGCAAAGAGTTAAGGAATGAGCAAACAACCCAAAATTCACCTGAGGACAGTAAGAGCCCAGGGAAAAGTAATTCTGGCGTTAAAACGCCAGCAATCTGGTGGAAGGCTGGCGCTGAACGCCCAGACCATGCCCAAGACTGGCGTTCAACGCCAGTAACAAGCAAAGACTGGCATTCAACGCCAGAAACAAGCAAGGATCTGGCATTGAACGCCCAAAATGGGCAAGATCTGGCGCTAAACGCCCAAAATGGGCACAGTTCTGGCGTTCAGACGCCAGGAACAAACAAGGAGTTGACGTCTCACATCACTCCAGCTTCTAACTCTGGCACTCAATTGCCAGTGAGGGATCAGACACACACAAGTGCTGATGACAATCCCTCTAAAAAGGCTTCTTCAGCCACTTCTGTAGACAATAAACCTACAGCGACTAAGGTTGAGGAATATAAAGCCAAGATACCTTATCCTCAAAAACTTCGGAAAGAGGAACAGGATAAGCAATTTACTCGCTTTGCAGATTATCTCATGACTCTTGAAATAAAGATTCCATTTGCAGAGGCACTTGAGCAAATACCTTCTTATGCCAAGTTCATGAAAGAGATCTTGAGTCATAAAAAGGATTGAAGAGAAATAGAAAGAGTTCTCCTCACTGAAGAATGCAGTGCAGTCATTCTAAAAAGCTTTCCTGAAAAGCTTAAAGACCCTGGGAGTTTTCTGATACCATGCATATTAGAAGGTAACTGCACCAAGACAGCTTTGTGCGATCTTGGGGCAAGCATCAACCTAATACCTGCATCCACTGTCAGAAAGCTTGGCTTAACTGATGAAGTTAAACCAACCCGGATATGTCTCCAACTTGCTGATGGCTCCATTAAATACCCATCAGGCGTGATTGAAGACATGATTGTCAGAGTTGGGCCATTCGCCTTTCCCACTGACTTTGTAGTGCTGGAAATGGAAGAGCACAAGAGTGCTACTCTCATTCTAGGAAGACCTTTCCTAGCAACTGGACGAACCCTCATTGATGTCCAACAAGGGGAAATAACCCTGAGAGTCAATGATGATGAGTTTAAGTTGAATGCTGTCAAAGCCATGCAGCATCCAGACACATCAAAGGACTGCATGAAAGTTGATCTTATTGACTCTTTGGTAGAAGAGATCAACATGGCTGAGAGTCTCGAATCAGAGTTGGAAGACATCTTTAAAGATGTTCAACCTGATTTGGAGGATTCAGAGGAGATTAAAGAGCCTCTGAAATTTCCTCTGGAAGAGGAAAAACCTCCTAAACCCGAGCTCAAACCATTACCACCATCCCTGAAATATGTATTTCTGGGATAAGGTGACACTTTTCCAGTGATCATAAGCTCTGCTTTAAATCCACAGGAAGAGGAAGCACTTATTCAAGTGCTAAGGACACACAAGACAGCTCTTGGGTGGTCCATAGGTGACCTTAAGGGCATAAGCCAAGCTAGATGCATGCACAAAATCTTATTGGAGGATAATGCTAAACCAGTGGTTCAACCACAGAGGCGGCTAAATCCAGCCATGAAGGAAGTGGTGCAGAAAGAGGTCACCAAATTACTAGAGGCTGGGATTATTTATCCTATTTCTGACAGCCCCTGGGTGAGCCCTGTCCAAGTCGTCCCAAAAAAGGGAGGCATGACAGTGATTCATAATGAAAAAAATGAACTGGTTCCTACAAGAACAGTTACAGGGTGGCGCATGTGTATTGACTACAGAAGGCTCAATACAGTCACCAGAAAGGATCATTTTCCTTTACCATTCATAGACCAGATGCTAGAAAGACTGGCAGGTCATGATTATTACTACTTTCTAGATGGCTACTCAGGCTATAACCAGATTGCAGTAGATCCCCAGGATCAAGAGAAAACAGCATTTACATGTCCATCTAGAGTGTTTGCTTATAGAAGAATGCCATTTGGGCTGTGTAATGCACCGGCAACCTTCCAGAGATGCATGCTTTCTATTTTCTCTGATATGGTGGAAAAATTTCTGGAAGTCTTCATGGATGACTTCTCAGTATATGGAGACTCATTCAGCTCCTGTCTTGATCACCTGAAACTTGTTCTGAAGAGATGCCAAGAACCAACCTAGTTTTAAACTGGGAAAAATGTCACTTCATGGTGACTGAAGGAATTGTCCTTGGGCATAAAATCTCAAACAAGGGAATAGAGGTGGATCGAGCAAAAATAGAGGTAATTGAAAAATTACCACCACCTGCCAATGTTAAGGCAATCAGAAGCTTTCTGGGGCATGCAGGATTCTATAGGAGGTTTATAAAGGATTTTTCAAAAATCGTAAAACCTCTGAGTAATCTGCTAGCTGCTGACACGCCATTTGTGTTTGACACAGAGTGTCTGCAGGCGTTTGAAACACTGAAAGCTAAGCTGGTCACAGCACCAGTTATTTCTGCACCAGACTGGACATTACCATTTGAGTTAATGTGTGATGCCAGTGATCACGCCATTGGTGCAGTATTGGGACAGAGGCATGACAAGCTTCTGCACATCATTTATTATGCTAGTCACGTTTTAAATGATGCCCAGAAAAATTACACTACCACAGAAAAGAATTACTTGCAGTGGTTTATGCCATTGACAAGTTCAGATCATACTTAGTAGGATCAAAAGTGATTGTGTATACTAACTATACTGCTCTTAAATATCTACTCACAAAGCAGGATTCAAAACCCAGGCTCATCAGATGGGTGTTGCTTCTGCAAGAGTTTGATATAGAAATAAGGGACAGAAAAGGGACAAAGAACCAAGTGGCTGATCATCTGTCCCGGATAGAGCCAGTAGAAGGGACGTCCCTCCCCTCTCTTGAGATCTCTGAGACTTTTCCGGATGAGCATTTATTTGCCATTCAGGAAACACCATGGTTTGCCGATATTGCAAACTATAAAGCTGCAAGGTTCATACCCAAAGAGTACAACAGGCAACAAAAGAAAAAATTAATCACTGATGCAAAGTACTACTTGTGGGATGAACCCTATCTCTTTAAGAGATGTGCAGACGGAATAATCCGTAGGTGTCTTCCTAGAGAAGAAGCACAGAGGATCCTATGGCATTGCCATGGATCTCAATATGGAGGCCATTTCGGAGGTGAGCGATCAGCCACCAAGGTCCTCCAATGTGGCTTCTATTGGCCCACACTCTATAAAGATTCCCGAGAGTTTGTACGTAACTGTGACAGTTGCCAAAGAGCTGGTAATCTGCCTCATGGTTACGCCATGCCTCAACAAGGAATCCTGGAGATTGAGTTGTTTGACGTATGGGGAATTGACTTCATGGGACCTTTCCCACCATCATTCTCAAACACTTATATTCTGGTGGCAGTTGATTATGTATCAAAATGGGTTGAGGCCATTGCCACACCCACCAATGATACTAAAACAGTGCTGAAGTTCCTCCAGAAATATATCTTCAGCAGGTTTGGGGTCCCTAGAGTACTAATCAGTGATGGGGGCACTCACTTCTGCAACAAACAGCTTTATTCTGCCATGGTCCGGTATGGGATTCACCATAAGGTGGCGACCCCATATCATCCACAGACTAATGGACAAGTTGAAGTCTCTAACAGAGAGCTAAAAAGAATCCTAGAACGGACTGTAAATACCTGTAGAAAGGATTGTGCAAGAAGCTTGGATGATGCTCTGTGGGCATACAGAACAGCATTCAAGACTCATATAGGGACCTCTCCATACCAACTGGTCTATGGTAAGGCATGTCACCTACCCGTGGAACTGGAACATAAAGCCTACTGGGCAACCAGATTCCTGAACTTTGATGCTAGATTAGTTGGAGAAAAAAGATTGCTCCAGCTAAATGAGCTAGAGGAATTCAGATTCACTGCCTTCGAAAATGCCAAGCTTTATAAAGAAAAATAAAAAAAGTGGCATGACAGAAAGCTGTCATCTAGAATCTTTGAACCAGGACAAAAGGTTCTGTTGTTCAACTCTAGGCTCAGGCTATTCCCCAGGAAACTGAAGTCCCGGTAGAGGGGACCATATGTGATTACAAGTGTATCACCATATGGTTATGTGGAGCTTCAAGATATTGATTCTGATAAGAAGTTCATTGTCAATGGACAGAGAATCAAGCACTATCTTGAAGGCAATATTGAGCAAGAGTGCTCAAGGCTGAAGCTAGACTAAAAGCTCAGCAAGGTCCAGCTAACGACAATAAAGAAGCGCTTGCTGGGAGGCAACCCAGCCATGGGGCATCAATCCTCTAAGTATTTTTCCCTATTTTTATTTTTATTTGTTTATATAAAGTTTACTGATCCTAAGGTAAAGAGTCAATTGTATAAGTTCACAGGGTTACAAAAGGATTCTGCACACAAAACAGAGAAAAGGAGCTCACTGGCAAGAAAACGCCAGTAAAAGTATGTTTTGGGCGTTGAACGCCAGTGAGGATAGCCATCTGGGCGTTAAACGCCAGAAAGAAGCTCTTTCTGGGCGTTTAACGCCAAATTTACAGCATTCTGGGCGTTCAGAAAAATGCCCAGTAACAAAGGACTTCCTGGCGTTCAACGCCAGAAAGAAGCAGCAGCTGGGCGTTGAACGCCCAAGAGAGGCAGCATTTGGGCGTTGAACGCCCAAAACATGCAGCGTTTGGGCGTTCAAACGCCAGGATGGTGTGGAGGAGGTAAATTCATTTTTCTTCATATTTTTTCATTCTAATCTTAATTTTCATGCTTCAATTCATGATTTTTTGCATAAACATGTTAAGAACCCTGATTTCTAAAATCCCTAATTTCTAAAAACCCTACCTTAAAAATATCAAATATATCTTAATCCATAAGCACCAACCCTCTTTTTCAATCCAATTCAACTCTTTTTCAAATTTTCAAAACAAATCTATCTTTTTACTCTAAAATCCTCTCAACTAATATCTTTTTCAAATCTTCACATTATCTTTTTCAAAAATTAGAGTTATCTTTTTCAAAAATCTTTCATATCTTTTCAATTTTAAACTATATCCTCTCTTATCATATCTTCTATCTTATCTTTTCCAAATCAATCTTTTTTATCATATCTTATGTAAATTTTCGAACCCACCCCCCTCCCTTTAAATATGGGTTCGGCCTCCCTCCCCTTCCATCAACAATTGCACCTAGCTCTCCTTCTATCCCTCTCCTTTCTTTTCCTTTGCTTGAGGACAAGCAAACCTCTAAGTTTGGTGTGTTTATCCGTGATCACTAAGAGCATGGCTCCTAAGGGAAAACAACCCACTTCAAGAGGCAAGAAAGAGAGCGTTCCAAAACCACTTTGGAATCAAGGGAAGTTCTTATCTAAAGAACATTCAGACCATTATTATAAAATAATGGGTCTAAGATCAGTGATCCCGGAAGTTAGATTCGATCTGAAAGAAGACGAATATCCGGAGATCCAGGAGCAAATCCAAGTCAGGAACTGGGAGATCCTAGCCAATCCTGAAACGAAAATGGAAAGGAATATGGTCCAGGAGTTCTACACTAATATGTGGCATACAGACAGGCAAAGACTATCTGGATCTGATATCTATGACTATCAAACTATGGTCAGAGGAAAGATTATTCACACCCACCCTGACAAGATCAGAGAGATCTTAAAGCTACCTCAGCTGAAAGATGATCCAGACTCCTTCAATAGGAGAATGATGAGAACAAACAAGAGCCTGGATAAGATTCTAGAGGACATATGCATCTCTGGAGCCAGTGGACCACCAGCACGAAGGGTGTTCCTAATCAACTCAAAAGAGAAGATCTCAAACCAGTAGCCAGAGGCTGGCTGGACTTCATTGGGCATTCTCTGCTGCCCACTAGCAACCGTTCTGAAGTCACTGTTAAAAGAGCAGTGATGATCCATTGCATCATGATGGGAAAAGAAGTGGAAGTTCATCAACTGATTTCAACTGAATTCTACAAAATTGCTAACAAAAATTCTAAAGAGACCAGGTTGGCTTACCCAAGCTTGATTTCTCTGCTCTGCAAGGACGCTGGAGTAAGGATGGGAATAACTGAGTATATCTCAATTGAGAAACCGATCACCAAAGCATCAATGGAAAAACAACAAGCACAGGATGACCCCATCAAGAAGAAAACACAGGAATTTCTCCCAGAAATCCCTCAATCTGAATATTGGGAGTATCTTGAAACATCAGTTACCAAGATGCAAGAAGCTATGGAACAAATACTAAAGGAACAGAAGGAACAAAGTCAAATTCTTTGCTATTTGATTAAAGAACAGGAAGAGCAAGGGCGTGACTTGAGGGAATTAAAGCGCCAGAAGTTATCTCTTGAAGGACCAAGCACCCCACAGATCTGAGGAACATCCACTTCCCAGAGCAAAGGTTGTTAAATTCCAATTTCTGCTTTAACTCTGTGATAGTTGTCTTTATAGGAGTTTACCTTAGGAGTCATATAATAGTAATTAGTGTCTATTTTGATTTTATCTCCAATTAAGTTATAGTCTATTTTTCTCATCATCAGCAAACATGAATAAAATAGCAGATCTTTTGAATAAGAGGCAATAAAATTCGAGTTTTAATAAGAAAAAAAATTCTAATT
This sequence comes from Arachis hypogaea, assembly GCF_003086295.3. Classification (NCBI taxonomy): domain Eukaryota; kingdom Viridiplantae; phylum Streptophyta; class Magnoliopsida; order Fabales; family Fabaceae; genus Arachis; species Arachis hypogaea. The sequence goes on along the minus strand of NC_092048.1, from coordinate 88,783,819 downwards.
AGTAACATGTGGTGGCAATGCTTTCTGTCTTCTGAATGAATGCTTGAGCAGTGCATATATCTTTTGAATTTGTTGTTTAAGACTGTTAAATATGTTGGCTCTTGAAAGAATGATGAACATGAGACATGTTATTGATAATCTGAAAAATCATAAAAATCTTTCTTGAAGCAAGAAAAAGCAGCAAAGAACAAAGCTTGCAGAAAAAAAAATTATAGAAAGAAAAAGAAAAGCAAGCAGAAAAAGCCAAAAGCTCTTAAAACCAAAAGGCAAGGGTAAATAAAAAGGATCCCAAGGCTTTGAGCATCAGTGGATAGGAGGGTCTAAAGGAATAAAATCCTGGCCTAAGCGGCTAAACCAGGCTGTCCCTAGCCATGTGCTTGTGGCGTGAAGGTGTCAAGTGAAAACTTGAGACTGAACGGTTAAAGTCAAGGTCCAAAGCAAAAAGAAGAGTGTGCTTAAGAACCCTGGACACCTCTAATTGGGGACTTTAGCAAAGCTGAGTCACAATCTAAAAGGGTTCACCCAATTATGTGTCTGTGGCATTTATGTATCCGGTGGTAATACTGGAAAACAAAGTGCTTAGGGCCACGGCCAAGACTCATAAAGTAGCTGTGTTCAAGAATCATCATACTGAAATAGGAGAATCAATAACACTATCTGAATTCTAAGTTCCTATAGATGCCAACCACTCTGAGCTTCAATGGATAAAGTGAGATGCCAAAACTGTTCGGAAGCAAAAAGCTACTAGTCCTGCTCATCTAATTAGAATCTGAGCTTCACTCAAAAACTCTGAGATATTATTGCTTCTTGACTTATTAGTCTTCTATTTTATTTGTCTAGTTGCTTGAGGACAAGCAACAGTTCAAGTTTGGTGTTGTGATGAGCGGATATTTTATACGCTTTTTGGGGTTAATTTCACATAGATTTTAGTATATTTTAGTTAGTTTTTAGTTTATTCTCATTAGTTTCTAGGAAAAATTCATATTTCTGGACTTTACTATGAGTTTGTATATTTTTCTGTAATTTCAGGTATTTTCTGGCTGAAATTGAGGGAGCTGAGCAAAAATCTGATTCAGGTTGAAAAAGGACTGCTGATGCTGTTGGATTCTGACATTTCTGCACTCAAAATGGAATTTCTGGAGCTACAGGAGTCCAAATGGCACGCTTCTAATTTCGATGGAAAGTAGACATCCAGGGCTTTCCAGCAATATATAATAGTCCATACTTTGCTCAAGGATAGATGACGTAAACTGGTGTTCAACGCCAGTTCCATGCTGCTGTCTGGTGTCCAGCGCCAGAAACAAGTTACAAAGTGGAGTTCAACGCCAGAAACAGGTTACAACCTGGCGTTGAATGCCCAAAACAGCCCAGGCACGTGAGAAGCTTTAGTCTCAGCCCCAGCACACACCAAGTGGGCCCCAGAAGTAGATTTCTGCACTATCTGTCATAGTCTACTCATTTTCTGTAAACCTAGGTTACCAGTTTAGTATTTAAACAACTTTTAGAGATTTATTTTGTATCTCATGACATTTTAGATCTGAATTTTGTACTCTTTGATGGCATGAGTCTCTAAACTCCATTGTTGGGGGTGAGGAGCTCTGCTGTGTCCTGATGAATTAATGCAAGTAATTCTGTTTTCCATTCAAACATGCGTGTTCCTATCTAAGATATCCATTCGCGCCTAACTATGGAGAAGGTGATGATCAGTGACACTCATCACCTTTCTCAATCCATGAACGTGTGTCTGACAATCACCTCCGTTCTACATCAGATTGAATGAATATCTCTTAGATTCCTTAATCAGAATCTCCGTGGTATAAGCTAGATTGATGGCGGCATTCATGAGAATCTGGAAAGTCTAAACCTTGTCTGTGGTATTCCGAGTAGGATTCTGGGATTGGATGACTGTGACAAACTTCAAACTCGCGAGTGCTGGGCGTAGTGACAGACGCAAAAGGATAGTAAGTCCTATTCCGGTACGACTGAGAACCTGCAGATGATTAGCCGTGCGGTGACAGCGCACCTGGACCCTTTTCACTGGAAGGATGGATGGTAGCCATTGACAACGGTGATCCACCAACACACAGCTTGCTATAGAAGGACATGCGTGCGTGAATCAGAAGACAGAGGAAAGCAGAGATTCAGAAGACGAAGCATCTCCAAAACTCCAACATATTCTCCATTACTGCATAACAAGTAACCTTTAACTCATGCTCTCTTGTTTATTCGCAATTCAACTGATAAATATAATTGACTTCCTGACTAAAAATTGCAAGATAACCATAGATTGCTTCAAACCAACAATCTCCGTGGGATTCGACCCTTACTCACGTAAGGTATTACTTGGACAACCCAGTGCACTTGCTGGTTAGTGGTACGAGTTGTGAAAAGTGTGATTCACAATTCGTGCACCACCGACCTGAATGGTCGGCAAGATGAAAAGACGTGGTACAAATTAGTGTTAGAAGTTATGTAAGCAGTTTGTGGTCCGATCTTAAAAGAGTGGGATCTAAAACGAAATGCAAGAGTAACTTGATAAGTTTGACTACTTAAAGTCAGAATTTTAAAGATTAAGGGAAAATAATATTTATAAATGGAAGGTCCAGAAATGACTGACCTACTCCGCCAACGTCTTTCCCTACTTAATGGAAATTTCTACTGAACTAACAGTTATACCAACTAATGAAAGATGGTTAACAACACAATCATTCATGCGAAAAGCCACTATTAGAATAGTGGAAAAAAGTTTTTAAAACAAAATAAAAGTTTCTCAAACTACAACTATTACAAAAAATTAAATTGTTCATAAAGACCCACAAGCCAGGTCGTTCAAAGCAATGAGTTACAAAGGAAGGAGCTATTCACCAGTAGTAGCGTCTTCAAGCTGAGTAGAGGAGATCAAAATACCTTTAGAAGAAGTAGGGAGTTCCTTAGGAGGAGGTCGGATAGGCTCATTGTTCAGTTGAGCGGCGACCTGATAAGCTCCCCCAACTTGCATCTTCGAGGTTTTGAAGTCGGGCATATGAGTGTCCTCCTCATCTTCAGGAGTAGGAAAAATCTTCCTGTTAACCACCATGTTGTCAGGGCTGATGAAGAAAAGGTTTGACTCAGGAGCAACAACCCAGAACTGAGCCTTCAGGTTCTCCACCATCTCATCCATACCTTCATCTATGGTTGCCTCAAGCTCTGTATATTTATCTCTGGAGTTGGTGACCTCATCTACCAAGACGAGCTTCTTCCCAAAGACCCTGGTGTAACTCTTCTTGGCCTTCTTTTTTAGACCTTCCGCCACGGCTAAAGCGGCCTCAACTTGTTTTACTCTTTCTCGAGATTTGGCCAAGTCGAACACAAGCGCCTCCTTTTCACCCTACAACTCTTTTTTTGCTCCCTAAAAAATGTCACTTCAGCTTGAAGATCAGTCATAGTACACTGAGTGGCACCAAGGGGAGTCTTTTCCAATTTCTTCAACAACAATGGACACATCCTTGCTGTTCGGATTTCACCACGGGCTAGAACTTGGAGATGACTTTTTATAGAAACATCATTCATACCAATAAAACTATTTAGAAGGATGTGTTTTTCGGCCCAAGCTATGACTCAAAACCTTGCTCATAGACTCCTACTGATTCGGTAGTCTTGCATTTTTAGGCTTCGGCTCGGGATTAGGAGGAGGAAGAGTTTGTTTCTCTGAACTAAAAGGAGGAGGAGGAGTGGGATCAACAATTTTTTTTGATACCAAAGCACCTGAGTTCCACTTGGAGGGAGAAGAAAGGTCGCCAGATCCACCGGACTCTTTTAGTAATAGATTTCAGGTAACGATATTCTTCTTGGCGGTCCGAAGAGTCTTCATGGCAGCTGACTTAGGAGCCATCCTTTTTGCACGACATCAAAGTCAGGTTACAACAAAATCTAAGAAACAATCAATAAAAATTACCTTTAAAACATGTAAAAGAAGACTACTTAATTCATGTTGATGTTGCCTTGGATTTTTTAAAAATCTCTTAGTATCCAGATAAGGAGCTCGACCCCAACACTCTTGGATTAAAGATAGTACACTCTCTTCTACCTTATCTAAATTGTCCAGGTTGTATTTGACTATTACGGGACTCTCCTCCCAATACAAAGGAAAGATTGGCTCATCCCTTTCACCTAGAAAGAAAGGTCAAAAACCCTTAACTGCTCAGATTTTGAAGAAGTAAATCTTAAAGTTGTTGAAAGACTCATAAAAAATAGCACAGACCTTCCTCTCTTAGATAGTTCGGAAGGAGATCCAGCCATGTTTTTTGGAACTAAAAGGTTTAGTGACCATAAAAAAGTAAAAGAAAGCTTTAGAGGAAGGTGGGACATCAAGTTCATGGCAAAGGAGTTAATAGATTTTCAGAAAATTCCAAGAGTTGGGATGAAACTGGGAAGGGGCAACATTACAAAGCTTGAGGACTTCTACTTCAAAATCGGTAAAGGAAAGACTAACCCCCAACTTTGTGAAAAAAAAAACACTCATATACATGTATATAAAGTGATGTTCTGACTTGTCAAGTCGGGAAAAACAAATCCTCTCTTCAGGGTCGGCAACTATAATCTTGTGTTTCCTCTCATGCTCTCGATTTTCATACAACCTATGATGTCTATGAAGAGTCTCATTATACTCATCATTATCAATAATGGAAATGGGAATAAGAACAGACATATCTACCTAAGTCAAGTCAAACGGAACTTTAGAAGACATGTTGTGAATTACTAACCGAGACATAAAAGCAATACCTATAATACAACAAACACAGGAAAAACATCACAACAAGTCGAGTATATCAAAGCAACTATAACAATCATAAGAAGTCGGGTCATCGTTAACAAACACCAACAAATACTTATAGAACTCAGCAACTACAATCACACTATCAAAATAGAAACGGCGCCATCTTCAATAACTAAGGTGACGCCATTTGGGGGCAACATAACGTAAAAACCCTACACTCAAGACTCACAGTAACAATCAAAAGTTCAGATTCAATAAAGAAAAGAAGCAAAGTTTTTCAAAACTTCTCCAACAAAATAAAGCAACAACACCATCCAGAGTACAAGAAAATAGAGACAGAAATTTAAAAAAGATAAGCAACGCTAATCTTGAAGGAGCGCAAATCAAAACAGAATACTTGAACAGTAAAAACATGAACGTTCCACTCCAAAAGCATAGACAAAACCCTTTTCAGAAGAAGTGGAAGAAATGTTTGAAAGAAAATAGGCAAACATTTCAGAAGAAGGAGCGAAAAAGGAGAAAGAGAAAAGATTTGGGTATTTATAAGACACAATGGACAAAAGAGTAAATTCACACACCCTCATAAATGATGTGCGTGATTTCCAAGGCAACCACAAAAGTAACGTGTGTCGTACCATAAGGGGAGGCAACATTTTGAAATTTTTCAAAAACACATCGAGTACCTGACCTACTAAAGGCGGTATACTTGACGTAGGAGGCCAAACCTACAAATGCTCGAGCCCGACCTTATAAAAACTCGGAATCAAGCAGAGACACTATTCATACTCTGACCCAAAATAAAACAAGGCCCACAAAGATAAAGCCAACCCAACGGAGGTGGCCTCATCTACTCCTATCCAACCTCATAGAGGTCGGGTGTGACAACAGAAATTCAGCCTTACCTATTTGAATAGATAACTAATCCCTAAGATATCTTCTATCCATCTAGAAGAGAGATCTAAACAACTTCTTCAGAAAAGGGGAATGGCCATCCACCATCTAAGGTAGAACTACTCTAAAAAGTGGTTATCTTTTCTACTATAAATACACTGAGACCCTCAGGTAAGAACTCAATCTACTAAAAATCTGCCTAAAGCCTTTGTTAACTTAAGTATCGGAGTCTCTTACAGGTACCACCTCTCACTTCCTCACGAGGAATTTGGACGGCGGCACCTCAGCACCAGTGCAAGTCGAACGCTACATCAAAAGAAGTCTAAACCTCACATTCAAGCCCAAATATAACTCCGTTTCAGATAACTCTCAGAACATAACATATGTTAAAAAAATTATAATTACAATGATAAAAATTAATATAATACTTATTGAATATTTTTCTTAAAAAAAAATTCAATTAAACAGCCAGTAAAATAGTATTAAATTGGATAAAAAAAATATTCAATTTCTCGAAGATTGTATAAGAAAATATAATTATCTGTAACTTAATTTGAAAGATTTAAATGATAAAAATTATGGTTTATAAATTCTTTATCACTCTATACGGATACAATAAAACTAATATTTATTGAATATTTTAATATTTTTATTTAAAAAAATTAAATTAAAAAACCAACAAAACATAAAATAGTATTTAAAGGAAATCAATTATTGTAACGATTATAATGATGACAAATCTTATTGTGTTCTACTAAATTATTATAATTTTCAAAAATGTATTACTGTATAATTTTCAAAGTCCATTAACAAAAGATGTTATAAAATTTATTGAGTGAATAAAAAAAATTTGAGATAAAACTACTAATGAAATTTTGTGGGCCATAGCCCGCTTTTTCTATTAAAAGATCTGCCAGTGCCCTCTGCTAACAATGTGAGTCCGATTCCTGTATGAAATGGCTTCTCTTAATTATGCTCATAAAAAAAGACAAAAATTATTATATTTTTAATAACTTATTTTTTGTTTTACTAGTAGACACTTCATCTTTTTTTACACGTTATTAACACATAAGAATGTTATTAATATGGCAGCTAAGAATTACGAAATAAAAAATCCTCTGACGTACATTAGCTTTCTATATTCTTTCTTCTGAAAATAAGAATACAACCCTAAAAAAACAAAGATGGTTAGTTAACTGCAACATGATTACTAGAAGCAACATATATATTGACTATTGAGAGGACAAAAAAATGTGGCATACTGTATTGGAAATCTGTTGGCTATTCCTTGTATTATGTTTTGATCTCAATTACCTATTTGCAATGCAAGTGGGCTTAAAATTGAAGAAGGAGCAAATCATCTTTATCTATATATATATTGATTAGTTATACGTACAAGAATACCATATATCGTGAAGAAATATGTGTAATAAAAAAATAATTAACAGTTATGTTTCATGAGTTCCAATATATCGGAGCATAAGTGTAAGTAATACTAAAACGGGTTGTGGTCAAGATTATATTGCCAAGCTGGAATGGTGGCCAGCCAAGCAGAAATGTTCGTTAAAACTGACCAATGAGAAGTGATGCTCGGTAAACAAACCTAGGGTCAAAAGTATGGAGACGGGATATCTAGAATTCAAGGCAATAAATGTTGGTTTTCTGTTGGAAGAAGTAATCATTATTTGATGTGTCCAATCCTAATAAGAAGATTTACTCGTTGAAATTATATATAGGAATTTAGGGAATGCAAGATCATAATTCATATCCGAGCTATACTATATATATGTGTTTCTTCTATTATATTATTTGAACACTACTGATATCACGCATGCACTAGTAGTGGTCTCACATCTCATGTGAATGTGATCATTAGAGAGAATTTCATTAATTACTCCATCTTTACAAAAACAGGCCAATCTTTGGAGCATATTGTTAGTGACGTACAAAATAAGAGACACGCACCTCCATGGGAAGGACCTGAAAACAAAGCCAAGTGGACCAACAAACAACGCCATGCATACGTATACACAACTTTTATTTATATATATGTAGATAATATATAGAACTACTTGTTAATTAATATTAGTTAATTTTTTAATTTTAAAAAACTTTGTTTTAAAAATTTGAAATTTAAATTTAAAATAAATTAATTAATTTTAAAAAATTAGTTAATATTAACTAAAAAAATAATTCTATAACATTATTATTGTTTTCATTAGTAAGGAGATTGTTTTTTTTTTTTTTTATCAAAGATAGAAGACTCGAAATCCGCAACCTCTTAATTGAGTATGAAAAGATTATATCATTTGAGTTATAACTCATTAATTGTTATGTTCTTTAATTTTGTCATAATTAATAATCAAGCCCACTAAAGTCAACAAAAAAAGTCAACCCTAGTTAATAGCTACAGGCACATAAAGTTACTTTTTATTTTTATTTTATTTATTATTTTTTTTCTTTCCAACTCCACGATTTTACCCATTACCACCAGCTATCCACCACCACCGTTAGTTAGCCACCAATTGCCGGTTCCATACACATTTCCCTTAAATTTTAAATCTTAAATTTTAAATTCTAAATTAATATTACTTTGTTTTACCTTCAGATTTTTTTTTACTTAAATTTTGGATATTTTTTTTTATTTTATATGTTTCTTTCTGCTGATAATAATTTCTTTTCAACCGTTAACCTATTTTTAAATCAATTGGCTGGATTAATATTACTTTCTTATCATTTTTCGTTAATAATAAATAACGTGATTTTTTAAACCTTTGCTTGAAATTAAATACTATATATGCATATATCACAATTATTTTGAAATTAAACGAGTAATGATTTGTAATAATCCAATGATTTTTTCCCATATATATCACGAAAAATTATAGGCCATACTTGGACTTTTTCCTTTTTGGGGTACAGTTCCATTTCTGGACCCTTTTTTAAATGAGAGTTCCCTACTTGACATTATTAAGGGCATCCAGAATTTGTTTTTAGATACATAATTTTGTTACACAAAGTTATATTTATTGAGAAAAGCGTGTGTACGAACACGGCATATGAATCTTGGTGTTTGCTATGGTACGATGATAAATTTATACGTACCGATATAATAAAAACGTGGACAAATAATAAAACGCCACGTAAATTATATTATCTCCGTCAGCATTTAATTTTTATTTTTTTAAAATATATATTTTAACATTATTTTTACTAAAATACCCTCATAATTTAATAAAAATAAAAAATATTTTTATATAAATATATAAAAAAGACTTAAATGTCCTTTTTTATGTTAAATAAAAATTATCATTTTAAATTAATTAAATTTTAACATTCAACTAACTTTAATCTTATATTTTAAAATCTTAAATAATTTAAAAAAACAAAACAAAAACACATGAAAAGAAAACAAAAAAAATAAAAAAAGTTGTTCATCTAGCTGCTTCGTGTTCTTCGTCTCCTCCCTCCTCTTCCTTCTCTCTGCTAAAGGAGAAGAAGAAGAAGCCCTCTAACCCTAAACCTTTTTTCTCGAGCTTCAATCAGTACTGTTTCTGTTGGATCCACAGAGACGGCGACGCCGGGGTCTTCTGCTTCCTCTCTTTTGTCAGAGCTGCTCACCATCTCCTCTAGTTGTGCGTGGTTCGAATCTATTGCAGCTGCGAGAGACGAAGCCCGTCATGTACCACTGCTTACTGCTTGCCTGAAGCTTTTCTCTGCTCTGCTCTGCTCCGCTGCACTGAAGCGCAGCAAGTCCATCGCCGTACCAAGAAGATCCCGCTCTCTCCTTGACCCCGCTATCTCTTCTCCATCGCCGTACCAAAAAGTTTTATGCCTGTTAATGAAGAGTAATTTCTCTGATATATTTGTCATCTGTTTCTTTACAGATTTTGCAATAGGCACAGATGATATGTACAGAACTGCAGAAGCAATCAAACTTGCTGGAGCAAAGATAAAGAATGCAAATTCCTTTGATAGTTCACATTCATATAAAATTTTATCAGCCTTTGAAGTTTTAATATAATGATATCTTCTACTGTTGGATAGTACAGTGACATTGTGCAAGCTCTCAGAAGGGGGGATCTTCGACATGCACTCCAAGATCATGGCTCTTGGAGGCTGCTCCACACTTCTACCAGCTACAACAATCTAATCCTCTCCACTAAATTGCCTTGACCCTAATTATTGGAGATATCTGAGACAAAGGGAAATGTTTTGCTAAGATATCAAGTCTCTGGTTCAAGTAGGACAGGTTAACTAGTGAGTAAAGGTAGAAATCCCTTTGAATGTCATTTTAAGATTTATTGTTAATCCTTCAAGCTCTCCAGTCCTAATTAGCCAGGTTGCGATTTTAACCATTAACGCTCTATAGATTTTGTAAATTGTATTCAAGAATAACGAAAGGGAAGATTGGTTCCTGCTCATTTTTGAGAAAGTGCCATTTAAAGTGACATATAAAGATAATTAGATGAAGTTTCACTCTTCATCATACATTATTTTATATTTTTTCAACATTACAGTCTGATTGTATTTCGATCATTTTGCACATATACATTACACATATATTCAAAAGAAAACACTGTCAAATCAAATTTTATAAACCACACTAGTAGTTGAATTTGATTTATATTACGAAAAAAAAGTTAAATTTGAATACGTTTAGTTTCATTTCATATTGGAATTATATATTTTGAGAACATTATACCAAATACGAGGCATATTTAATTTCATTTTAAGTAACTTTAATTATTCTCTGTGAAATGTGAAGAAGGGCAAAAGAAAGAAAATGATAAAGGAGTACTTACCCCCCTATTTTGAGGAAATAACAAATTTAGTGAAAATTTTGAAGAGTAAACAAAATTTCTAAAATGATTTCTTCCCAAATAAGATTCCTCTTAAATTTTAAATAAAAGTCATGCATTTTCACGCTACAAAACCCCTTGTAGGAACCAAGACTTGTGGAGTGTCATCGAATTTAAAATTTCATTTACTAAGACTATAGCGCAAATATAGAATTACATGTAATGTAACCAACTAGTCCAAACACTTTGAAGTTCAATGAAGCAGCAAAAAAGAAAAGAAAAAGAAGCAATTGAATGATGGTAAAAATTGAAGCTTTCACAAACCTCGGCCATTTTCTAAAGCATAGTCATAGGTTCAAATTAACTATGATAGCATCTAATTAACTCTTTTTTCTGTCCATACAGGAAGATTGGGTGTTGTGTAGGGTGTTCTACAAGAATAGAGAAGTTGGTGGCAAACCTAATAGCATGCGAAGCTGCTATGATGACACAGAGAAACTGAAGGAACCGAGACATCACTTCTTGTTTCAGAGTCAATGCAGATTATGACACCACTCCCTTCTATTAATGAATTAATCAATTCAGTAAGCTAGGCTAGTCCACCAACAACTAGAAAACCAGTCCCAATTTGCATTCCTTCCACCAACAATCCGAATTTGCAACCAGAGTCAATTGCTCTTCTAAGCACATAAGTACTTATTAAAATATGAAAAAGGGTAAGCATCCATGAAACCAAAAAGTTCACCATACTACAGATTTTTGGCAAAATAGAGAAATCCCAATAACAGAGGCATTGATACATTATATTGACAAGAACAAAGAAACAAAATAAAGATATTGAATCAAATAGAAAAAAAAAGTGATTAAAATTCAGACAAAAAAAAGTTATTAAAATTCAGACAATCATGTGATTAAAATCATGTTCCGTTCGAAGAAATTCCAATTAATAATGGCATGAGCAAGGCTAAAGCATGCTAATATTTAACAAAATCCCAGCCCCAATTTGCTTCCCTGCCACCAATTTGCAATCACGGAGTCAGAAGAGATAGCGGAGTCAAGGAGAGAGCGGGATTTTCTTGGTACGGCGATGGACTTGCTGCGCTTCAGTGCAGCGGAGCAGAGCAGAGCAGAGAAAAGCTTCAGGCAAGCAGTAAGCAGTGGTACATGACGGGCTTCGTCTCTCGCAGCTGCAACAGATTCGAACCACGCACAACTAGAGGAGATGGTGAGCAGCTCTGACAAAAGAGAGGAAGCAGAAGACTCCGGCGTCGCCGTCTCTGTGGATCCAACAGAAACAATACTGATTGAAGCTCGAGAAAAAAGGTTTAGGGTTAGAGGGCTTCTTCTTCTTCTCCTCTAGCAGAGAGAAGGAAGAGGAGGGAGGAGACGAAGAACACGAAGCAGCTAGATGAACAACTTTTTTTATTTTTTTTGTTTTCTTTTCATGTGTTTTTGTTTTGTTTTTTAAATTATTTAAGATTTTAAAATATAAGATTAAAGTTAGTTGAATGTTAAAATTTAATTAATTTAAAATGATAATTTTTATTTAACATAAAAAAGGACATTTAAGTCTTTTTTATATATTTATATAAAAATATTTTTTATTTTTATTAAATTATGAGGGTATTTTAGTAAAAATAATGTTAAAATATATATTTTAAAAAAATAAAAATTAAATGCTGACGGAGATAATATAATTCACGTGGCGTTTTATTATTTGTCCACGTTTTTATTATATCGGTACGTATAAATTTATCATCGTACCGTAGCAAACACCATGAATCTTTAGGGCACTCAGGGCCTGCATGCAAATTAAGCATTTAAAATGGATATCCAAGTACGACTTGGACACTTGTAAGCTGTAATATCTAAATGAATATGTAAGCAAATAAAAAGGAAGGATATGGATGGTAGGAGAAAGAGAAAACAGAAAGTTGAAATATTAATATGACAAGGCTAATGCAATGCAAGCCTTATTAGTCAGTGAATTTAACGTTCGACCTACTCAATATTCTATACTTATCTAACACCATTTAGAGATTAGAGATAATATCCAATCCATGATTAGAACAAAGATTCCGCGCGGCGTGTCACCGTTTGCATTACATCTTCCAAGAAGATTCATGGCCTCTAATTATTTTGATTTGGGGTCCAAATTAATCATTCCATTCCAATTTCCCTTACCCATCATCATTTATTTGTTGTAGTAATATTATATCTTTTCATACATCAAATAAACCTTTTAGTTAGCACTGTCTAGATTTCTGCCTATGATGATTAACCAATTCTTTTAGGCTAGTGTTTTGATGTGTTATGATTAACCAATCTAATTAGATAAATTAATTGATTTATGCATGTGGTGTGGAACTTTCAAATAATATCATTGCAATTGAAATATATTTCTGACTTGTGTTGTGACTTGTGACTTGTGAGAGACCATACATACTTGTTGCTGCATTAAATTTTAGCGTACTTGTCATCCAGGCAATATACAGCTAAATCAAAATGAATAATTAAATGAAATTATTTTGTAATAAATATACTAGTAATATGAATTAGTTTGGAAGTGAATAACGTCATCATCAAGGTGACATGACGTCGGCCCCATGGAGGCCTTCACTTTGAGGTGACACTCTTAGCTGTTAACAATTACAGAAGATCCCATATCCCACGTACGGGTTTGATTTTTACACTTTCAAAGCTTAGAAAAATGAGGTACCAGATGTCGGAGAAAAGCACAAGTGAAGCAGTTTTGTGAGCTTCCTTCAAGAACAATAATAGACTACTAGCTCGTCACTTTCATCACACATCTTAATTAGCATTTTCCATTTTTCATTTTCAAACCAATACTATTTGCTATTTTGGTTAAAGATCATAGACAAGAGTCAGCCACATATTCCTTTTAGCTTCTTCTTTATCTAGTGATAATAGTGCATATCATTCTCAATCATGGCTAATTACTAACTAGTAGTGTAGTTAAGTGTTAATAAGTTAATTCATCAAATCAATATATATATATATATAATCATTAATGTACTTGTCACACCTACAACACAATTAAATTATATTTATATGAAATATTTTAATAGGGATTATTATTAGTTTGATAGATGTTCCTACCTAAGAGGGCGAAGTCGCCGCATAGTCGTGATGGGACCCACCCTCCAATCACGTTATCTAATCTAATAATATTATATATATATTAATTATAATATATCCATAGACGAGTTTGCACTAAGATTCACCATATTAACTGTAGATCTAAAGTTGATCTTCTCTAGCACATTAGCACATGGATATTCATGATCCACCACGTCTTTGTTGTAGACTTGTAGCAACAAGCATATTCTTCTCCCTCATTCCTCGCCCATTGCACAATCTTATCTACTAATTATATGAACACGATCTCCACAAGTATCTTAAATTCCTAACTCATAAACGTACATTGTTGCACTTTAATTTGAACTAACTATATACGTGTTCGTGGCAAAATTACATCTTCAGATTAATATTATTCCATTATGATCCATGATATAATAAGATTGCATAAGATCTAAGTATGCGTATGTGTATCAACTCCATATTATAGAGTATTGTATTGAGGGGTAGGAGACAGAGGAGAGATAACAATTAGGGAGGGAAGGGGCCAGCTACGCGACAGGAACTCGTACGTGGCTTCACTGGCTTGGTTCATTTTAGACTTAGCTCAACTCGATTTATTTTATTAAACAGGTCAAATTTTGAATTTTTATAAAATTTATTAGTTAAAAAAATTACATCATAAACTTTAAAAATTGTCTACAAAATTTATTGGGAGGACTTGTTAAAATATTTTTTTGTAAAAATAAATTATTCTTAATTTAGATTTTTAACTATTTACTTATATTAAATGTAAAATAAAACTAAAAAAATTAATAATCAAGATTAGTTAAGATGGTAGCTTTTTTGTTCGTTCAAAAAAAATTATGAATTGTAAATATAGTTATGATATATGACTAATGATTGGTATATAAATGAATTATTCTTTACAAATTATGAATTATAAATTTTAGAATGCAATCAATGTCAATTTAGATTTTCTTTTTAAGTTTATTATTTGAAGTTATAATTCACCAAACAGATTTTTCAAATAGGTTTATGGTCATGTTGGATTTTAAACAGGCTAAAATCGAGCTTTAAAAAAAAGCCTATAAAAAATAACACATTATTTAAAACATAAATTAGACTCATCAAAGTCAAATTTCAACTCCGCTTAACTCATTTTCACCCTTAATAATAAAGGACACATGCACACTACTATTTATACGATGTACAAATTAAATATCTAAAATACCTAATCATCAGTCAAACCGTGATTAAGTAATTAAATTTGGATTTAAATGACAATTGTTCAGTCATGTTTCTTGCACATTAACTATTAAAATTAAAAATTAATTGGTTGATTTAGTGGTTAATTCACTTATTTTCTTAAACAAATATCAATATAACACCCTAATATTTTTAAATTAGGCTTAAGTCTTATTTAGATATATTAATTGTTGATACTCAAATTTTATAAAATTTATAAAATAAAATTTTATGTAAATTAATTTATAAAAAAATAGTGGATAATTAATTTTTATTTTTTGAAATTAAAAATATTGAAAGCCTTAATTATTAATATCGTTACTAGTTGAAAAAGTAAGTAGATCTAATGATACTAATACAAAAAATGGACGTGCTAAATTATAAAGACAAAAATAATGACAAACTTTACTCATATCAAATAATCATATAAAAAAATATATTATAGTTCACAATTGTAGTCACTCAATAAAGATAAAACAAGACATATCGAAAATTCTAATTCTATCACATTACTTAACTATGACTAAAACAATCGCCTATTCTCCATCCTTAATATAAATTTGAGCAAGTACTTAGTGTTTCGTATCTATGTCCTTGATATCCCGCTCCTAATAATGTACTGATCTTTCAGCTCAATCGAGTAGTGTATTACTTTGCACCCTGTCATTTCTAAAGATGGTATGGGGAAAGGAGTGAGAAACAAAAGTTTCTCAATAGTTTATCTTTATGGTGTCATCTTATCCATCTCCAACCACTCTAAATTTTAAAATAAAAGTAGTGATAATGTAATGTTGTTCAATTATTAGTTTCAAAAGTCTTGTTAGTCAGATGGTGTAATTTTTAGATTCTTTTCATTTACTTATGTTACAACACATATGACTCATGATGACTAAATGCATATAACGTTAAAATCATACAAAATACAAACATATGAATCTTGACTTAGTTTCTCTTAACATTTTCCTAACTTCTCTTTATATGAAAAGAAAATGATCCCTTATTGACATAACTCTTATGCAATGCATGAAATTGACTTTAACTTTTCTTAAGTATTCTTGTAACATTATTTTGACTTTGGAGGGTATTGAGGTCAAATCGTGTATAAAATTGATGGGAGTCTTCTTCTCTTACCGAAGGTTCTTATTCCAAAAGCTTGTCGATTACCTTCTCTTACCAAAGGATCACTTCGATTATCTTGTCTCTAAGGTCACCTTCCCTTACCAAAAGATCATTCCCTCAGTTTCTTAATGTACATAAGATTGTTATTATAATGTTTAATGTGTATGCAATAAAGAAATATTATATCACGACATGCAATGCTAACATCTAAATTAAAAAAATATTTAAGATACGACACAAAAAAGGTAGTATAAAATCACTACTTCCAGTGAAATTTGTAGAAAATACTATATATATTCCAATGCAAATAGATACGATTCGTTAGTGAAAAAAGACTTATTCTACGGCTAGACTTTGTGTGTGTTTTGATGTAGGTATGAATCTTTGGCTAAGGGATTGATTTCATTCTTTCGATGAATATTGAGTTTGCGAAAAATATGAATCATATGCAAATCTCTGAGTCCCTGTTGGCCTTATTGTAAAAAGAAAATCTCCATATTTTTTGTATTCGTAGTTTGTATAGTTCAGAGAGGATACCTTCTCAAACAATATATGAGTGAAATTTGTAAATAATATGGCGAAGAGTTTAGAGTGAGGGTAAGGAAGTGAGAAAAAATGGTTTTTCTTATAATGATGAAGTGAAAAAAATATATGAATAACAATTTATAGAGATAATAAAAGATAGAGAAGGTAGGTTATCTAAAATTTTTGTATATAAAAAAGGAATAGAATGAGAAAGAAAATACTCAAATGACTTTTAGGTATGTGCAGATTATGTTAGGAGAATCTAACTCGCGTTTAGGTAAAATCTCTAATTTGAATTATCACTTTGCAAGCCATATAAAGTTTTCTATGTTTGAAATTTGGAAATAGCTATTAGAAATAAATTTATAAAAAATGGAGTTAAATTTGAAATGAACTTTGAATGAACTCAATCGATAACTATAGCTTGAGATATTTACAAAATACTGTTAGTATATCAAGCTGGTTAGTTAGAGCGCGATTTTCTAATATGAACTTGTAACAGATTTATCTACATAATTGAATTTGAATTTGAGATTTCACTGAACTCAAAGAATAAAACTAGTTTTCTTATCTTTTTATGTAGCCAAAGATTATTCAAATCCAATAAGTATGGAATTAGTTATGATTATATCTTGAAAGGTTATTTATTATCAATTAGAAATTCGCTAAAACTAGTGTTTTTATATTTTTAAACACTACAAGAAAAACATTGAGCACCGTCAAATTTACTGTCGAATTTAGTGTCGCACTTTAACGCCGACTTTACCGGCAGATTTAACGATGGTTTTGGTGTGGGGTTCGTCATGTCAAATCATTACCAGCGTATTTCCATTTCTAACGGTAAATTTGCCGTTAATAATTGGAGGAAAAATGAGAAAAATAGGTGCGAACTTTAGGACAAATTTACTGTCAGAAAAATCCGACGATAAAAACTTTAGTGGAACACTTCGTTTTGGCAACACGCCCCGTTACCGTCGGATTAATCGTCCCTAAATTTGAACCGCAAATCATTTTTCCTTTCATTTCGAATTTCTCTCTCTCTCTCTCTCTCTCTCTCTCTCTCTCTCTCTAACTTATCGCCTCTCACTCTCTTTCTCTATAACCCTCTCATCTCTCCTCTCTGTCAACATCCTCCTCTCCGGCAGGCCCCTCCAACTGCACCCTCTCACCATTTTACTGTCATTGCTACTGCAAATGCTTCAGCCGCCACTGCAGCAAACGCTTCTGCCGCCACTTTTGCTCTTCTTCTTTTCAGCGCCGGCATGAGGTCAAGGGCTCCTACTATTGTTATTTGTTATTAGTTATTATAAAATAGGATTTGTGTTGATTTTTATTGATTTGTGTTGATTATTCAGGTTGCTTAGTAAAGTTTTTATTATATATTTTTCATTATTGTTAATTTGTTCTTAATATTTTACTTGAAAATTATATTTTAGTGCTTTAATTTTCTTTTCAAATTGGTTGTTGCTTCAATTAAATGATAATTTAGAATCAGTTAGAGAATTTATAAAATGGAATTTGATAATGAAGAAATTAAAATAAATTATATGATTTAGGGTCACTACAACATTTTCAGGTTGAGACAACATTTAAAAAGTGTTGCCTAAAGGCTGACAAAAAGTTGCTTTTGATCTATGGCAACACTTTTGGGCCTAAGGCAACATTTTTGGTCGGCGTTGCATATGCAGCCTTGATCAAGGCAACACTTTTTTGTTTCAAAAGCAACGCTTTTGAGAGCAACACTTGGTAAGTGTTGCCTTTGGTTGAAAAACAACAACACTTCAAAGGTGTGTTTGAGATAACATTTTTGCAGTGTTATCTCTTCTCTCATATTTTGGTTACTACTAAAAAGTGTTGCTTATTTGCAATAAAATGCAACTCTTTTACGTGTTGCTTATAAATTAGAATTTGCAATCTTTTGAAGTGTTGTCTATTTAAAATAAAATACAACTCTTTTACGTGTTGCTTATAAGTTGGAATTTGCAATCCTTTGAAGTGTTGCCTATTAGTTTTGAATATGCAACCCTTTAAAATATTGCCTTTTCTTTTGGATATGCAACCTATACAAGTGTTGCTTTTTCTTTTGGATATGCAACCATACAAGTGTTGTCTAATATTCAAAATATGCAACTAATAAAAGGGTTGCCTTTTTGATAAAAATAAAAATTATTTTTGTAATAAAAATATAAAAAAATAAAATTTACAATAAAATTTTTTGTTCATACATCTGTAATTATTTTAATTAATAAATAAATTTGTGCACAATAAAAAATAATTATAAAAGAGACAAAATAACTAAAAATGAAATTCTAATTAAAATAGATATTAAAAAGTTCAATTAGTATTTCTAATACATGTTCATCAATAATTCTCAACAAAATAATAAAATTCTTGTCTAACAATAATTGTCATAACAAAATAGTAATTAATATCAATCAAAATAATATCAAAATATCTATGCTTGACTTTGTTGGAACAATCTGATAGTGTGTGGATCCAAAATCAGTGCCAAATGAAAGCTTTTCGGTAACATCAGAGTAATGGTATGATGAACTCAAAATCCTCTTGCCTCCACTGAGTCCAATAACTGCTGCATTTAAATGAATTGGGGTTTAGTTAAAGTTGCATTTAAAAAAAAATTGAAACATAAAAGGTGCAATAACGGAAAATGATGCATGGTATATGTTTGATGAAGTACCTGAGTAAACTGAGAAAGAGAAATGCAATTCAGATAACGATGATTGCTCCAAAAAGGTATTAGCTTAGTAGTTCTTATTTAGAATCATAGAATCACAGGAAGAGACTTCACTCACATAACTGTTTGGTGTGGAAGGAAATAACGTTGCTGCTATATTAGATTTTTCTCTTTTATTTTTTAATGATTATTCTTTTATTATCACTATCGTATAAAATTAATTAATTTATGTTTGAGAGAAAGCAACAGAGAAATAAATGACTGAAACATAAATTTGAAGGGGAAAAAAATGAAAAGATAAAGATATGAAACAACTCCCTTGACAATTTCTGTCATTCCTGCGAATGAAACAGCAGTTACTAGAGTCTGTTGCAGTGACAACACGCATCACTCCCCAACATAGCCACATTATTTCAGCAATGAGGAAAAAATTTTCTTCCTCACAGTAGCACAACGCTACAAAAATAAGTAATTAAAAAGGAAAAAGAAAAAAAGATGATTGATTAAAAATAGCAAGAGTGTATTGCAGAAGCCACCATGAAGTAAGATGGCAGAAGACAGAGAAAGCAAAGGCAAAAAATGTTGATAGTCCATTCCCAATAAATGATAAATCACAAAAATTACTGCAAATTTTTTTGTTATACCTGGTCATCACTTTGGATCACGAGTTGATGAGGAAGGACGATCGTTGCCATTCGAACATTGCTTACTATTTATATCATGTGTTGATTCCTTGGCTCGTAATAAAGATAGTGCTTCATCAATATTTGTGCCAAGAGAACTCTGTTGCAAGAGAAGCTTCACAAGATCCTCCAAACTTTGGACTCTATCTTTTGTCTCATGAAGTTCAGTTTTCATTGAACTTATAGTCTCTGCATGTTGTTGCTTAATTTTAGCAATCTCCCGTTCTTTCTGCAGAGATGTTTTTGTGATTGTCCTCCCATAACATCGAACTCTTCCTGGTTGTTCTTTGCCAAATACTGCAGTAAATGCTTTCTCGAGAGTGTCTCCAGCTTCTTGGTGGCTCTTAAGTTTATCCTATTAAAAGAAAACATAACAATTTTAGCTTGTTCCACTCACTTATTCTCATGCTTCTTTCCAAAACAGTCTAAAAGTAAAGGTGTTATGTCATGGCTATTTCCTCGGTTCAAGAAGAAGCATAGCAATAATGTGATGATGAGTTTCCCAAACAGAACTGAATCTGAGAAAGTTTCTCAAGTTCTTAAGGACATGTGAATAGTTTCAATTGAGACACTCAAGAGGGAGTTAATGGAAGCAAATGAGAGTAGGGATGCAGCATTAATGGAAGTTTCTGAGATGAGAACTTCATTGGGGGAACTTTTAATACTTTTAATAATGATATAATGAACATATTAAAAGTTAAAACTTAGATTTTATGTCCTTTACCAGTCATGTCCATATCAGCTACCCATTAAATATAAATAGATGACAGAAATTAAAGGATGATTTGATTAATTTCAAACCTAAAAAAGCAAGCTGTCTTAAATTAATGCCTACCAAATCCCAAACTCTAAAAGGACACGGGACACTATTGTGAGTTTGTGACAAGTCACTGTTATTTTAATTAGAATTAAGAGGTAATATATCATTTAACATTTGTATCTTTGACTTCTCGCCTGCTATATCTAAATAAATTAAAGCATAAGCAATTCACATGTATATTTTAATTATGGACCCCACAAAACATGATCATGTATGTTTTAAATCTACTTAATTAGTTATTTATAAATTATATTAGCTTTCAAGAAGAATCCTCCTCCACGGGGAATTGACTTTGAAGGCTCTAAAATCAAGATATATACATATTACATACTATAACAATACATTTTTTTAGTTTAAACCCTCCGGTGGGAATCTTAAGGGTAGAAGAGAATCCAGGATTTTATATTCAGGATAGGATCTTAAGTTTTATACAGGACAATCTGACTTAAAATAATACTGTAAATTAAGGCAGTTTTATTTTAGATCAATTTGTAAATTAAGGCAGTTTTACTTCAACTTATTATGACTTACAATAACAGCTTGTGTTCCTGAATCAAGCTCTTTTCCTTTTCGTCCAGTTCGAGTTGCAACAAACACATCAACCTGTGATGGGTCTTCTTTGTTCTCATTCATTTCACGCTACAAGTAAGGGGAAAGAGTATTAAAAATGGCCAAAAATAATATTTATCTAGTTTTAAGATGGTCATTATACAACAAGAAAAAACTTATAAAAAATCAAAATTATTACCATTTCATTACGCACTCTTGCAAAATTTATAGGTCCCATTCGATGTTGATGTTGTTGCTTTTTACGATTTTCAGAATTTAAACGAGATAGAGCCTATACCCAACAAAATTAAAGGGAGTTATATGTAATAAACCAAAAGCATAAAAAAAGACAAAGAAACAGAATTATTTATTCTACAACTCACCTTAACAGAAGGAATACTCCATTATGCAATTAACTTTTGAAATTGAACTTCTGGAATATCTAAAGGGCGATTTTTCAGCATATCTTCAATGTTGTTATATCTCTCAAAATGCTTTCCCTTGATTCTTGTTTTGTAACCTTTCCAAGCTTCTCGAACACCAGTCATCACCCACCCTTTCCCCTCTTTTGGAAGAATGAACTTTGACTACGAAAAAGTACAAAACAAAAATTGTAAATGACAATTCAAGAACACTAAAAACAAAGACAAAACTGTAGTGTAAAACAGCAGCTATATATTTTCACAAAACTACAGCTAAGCCATACGAAATTGAAAATTTTCAGATCATAAAAAATAGATGAGAAATAAAACACTTACATTAATATATTTCCATATGCGCTTTTTTACTTTGAGGGGCACAGCTTTCCAACTAGTGTACATCAATGTTATGAAATCGCTATTCCTTCCCATTGTTCCAATAAAGTAAGTTAAATCATTCACTCTTCTTGGAGTTGGTCCCATTGCTTGTCCTTTATAAAAAGTCACCTCTTCTCTTTCTTCCCAACTTCTTGCATGGATTTTAGCACACCATGTTTTTCCTCGTGTCCTTCTAGTCTTTGGAGTATCTATAAATATGTGCAATTTAACCATTTAAATGAATTATATAGCTATACATGCTAATGAATAAGTAAAATGATAATTATGTATAAAGTGCAGCACCTTTAACATTGTTAGTTTCCATAAGGTGATTGTCATCACCATGAAGAACTTCATCTTCATATTCACCAACATAGTCCTCATCATCCGAGAAATCATCATCATCATCATCTCCAACTTCATTAGCATTTGCTCCACTATGTTCCTCCTCTCCTTCCACATGAATCCCATTTGTCTCCAAAAATGTATCAAGTGTCATGGCTTGACAACTTGATTTTGTATTTGTCTTCCTAAGATTTTGTTGCTTTTCTTGAATAGATCTTTCATTTTCAGCACTTGGTTCAAAATCGTCATCTTCTCTTTCCAAATGAACCCCATGTGTCTCCAAAAATTTATCCATACCCATGGTTGGACGCTTTTTAAGATTTTTTGGTTCTTCTTCACTAGCTCCAATTTTCTGGTTCGGCATACTTTTCATTCTTTTGGAAAGTGGGACTTCTTTTTGAGTGCTTTGCTTAGAAGGCATAGGAGTCACTCTCTTTTGTCCATGACCACCAGCCATCATTGGAGAGATAAAATGTTGCTTCTTATGAATTTCTGCTGTATTTTTCTGCATGAATTGCTTGTTGCTTTGATACTGTTTTACCAGTCTTCTCCGCTTTGGAGTAGTTCTTGTTTCCATTGTATTTCTGAAATAAAACAAAACAAAATAAAAGATGACATTAGACATTAGAATTTGGCAATGTAAATAAAGTTCTTTCCCAACACCAAATTCAGCCTTTAATAAATCATTAAAAAACTGAATGGAGTTGTTTGCTGAGGATATAATTGAAGACTACTATTTAATAGTAATAAACAAGAAGGAGCTGAAGGAGATAACATTGTGGAACTGAAGGAGCTGTTTGCTGAGGATGTAATTGAAGACTACTATTTAATAGTAATAAACAAGAAGGCATGCCATAAGACACATATATAAAAAAGTGATACATCTTTCATTCCACTTCCCTACTATTTAGTGTAATGAAGGAAAAAAGTATAAATCATTCAATGTCGTCTTCGGAATTATCTTCTGATTCTGTGTTGTATTCTTGTGAAAGAAGAACTCCTTTTGAAGCATCTATAACAACTTCGTGCAAGTCACCCCTAATCAAATCAATTTCACCATTATCATTGGGTATAGAAGGACCCATTGACTGGTCAGATGGCTCTTTTTCATATATAGCTTGGGGATCAACATCATCTTCGTCACCTATGCTAAATAAATCCCTTGGAATTGACTTCATAACATAATGTTTATTTTGATCAAATGGATCTTGCACATAGAAGCATTGGTCTACTTGACATGCCAACACAAAAGGCTCTTCTTGATAGCATTTTTTGTTGAATTGAACATACGAAGAGCCATAGCCATCCTCTTGAGTCTCATACCAGTCACATCTAAACAATACAACCTTAAAATTGCCAAAGTAGTCTAACTCAATTATATCATTTATTCTGCCACAGTAGGAAACTTTTGCATGAATTGGATTTGGATCCTTTGCACTTGCAAAGCTCGTAGTCAACGCAACTAAAGTTACACCACTATTTTGCGTCTTGCGTCTTGCCTCACATTGCCTAGTATGAAATCTATACCCATTGATAAAATACCCCGAATATCTTTTTGCAATCTTGTTGGGCCCTCTAGAAAGCTCCTTAATCCAATCTGGAACATTCTGACGCATGGCACGTGCTTTAAACCATGAGGGAAAGTTCATACTATGGTTCTTAGCTTTCACCCAACTTGTTCCTTGTTGATCAGCCTCATGCTCTCTAAATCCAAAATTAGGATTTTCGTAAGTAAAACCTAGAGATAATACCATGATTCATAATTAAAAAAATTAAAAGAAATGGACAGTTCAATAATATGTTTGGTAAGTAGGATTTACCTAACATAGTCTTCAATTTTTCCACAGTTCAATAATATATAGCTATGGGCTTGGTTTCGAGACTTGTCGTCAAGAGAAAAAATCTCACCCTTCTTTGCTCCCAATGGACAGCCTTTCTTAGGAAACAAAATTGGAAATGAATGTGGAATTTCCGCTTCAAAGTCATTAGCATCATTATTCCGGGGTATTCTATTCAATTTTGTTTGAACACCATCATGTAAATAACGTGAGCAAAAAGTTAAACACTCATCAACCAAGTAGGCCTCCGCAATAGATCCTTCAGGACGACTTCTATTTCGAACATATGACTTCAAAGTACACATGTATCTTTCGGGAGGATACATCCACCGAAATTGAACTGGGCCGCCTAGTCTCACTTCATTAGCCAAATGAATAGGCAAATGCATCATTATGTCAAAAAATGAAGGAGGAAAAATCCTCTCCAATTGGCATAGTGTTATCACAATCTCTGCTTCCAATTGATTTATCTCTTCTAATGTGATAACCTTTTGACATAACTGACGAAAAAAAGAGCCAAGCCGAATTAAAGGGATTGCGACCGAATCTGGAAGTATACTTTTGATGGGAATTTGCAGCAAATAATGCAGCATAAAATGGGCATCATGAGTCTTGTAACCTGATACTTTTCTTTCTGCAAGGTTCACGCATCGAGAAATATTTGAGGCAGCACCATCAGGTAGCTTTGCTTTCTTCAAGACATCACAAAAAATTGATTTCTCAGCTTTAGTCATGGAGAAACATGCTTTTGCAAACTTCACTTTTCTATGACCTCTTATTTCTTTTGGATGAAGATTCTTACGAATGCCTATTTCTTTCAAGTCATATCGAGCATTTAGGTGGTCTTTTGTCTTTCCAGATATATCCAAGAGAGTTCCAAGAATACTGTCAACTATATTCTTTTCTATATGCATTACATCAAGATTGTGTCTTGATGTGTTATACTTCTAGTAAGGTAAATAAAAAAAGATTGACCTTTTCCTCCACGGGCCTTCATTCACCTTTTTTTTTGTCTTCCCAAAGGAGTTCTCCATAGAATCTAAGTGACTTAAAACTTCCATGCCCTTTAGCAACGGTGGAGCTTTTCGATGTTCTTCTTTTCCATTAAATGACATTTTATTAGTTCTCCATGGATGTTCCTCGGGCAAAAAAACATGATGACCCATATAACACATCTTCCGACTATGTGTAAGATAACTAGAACAAGTCCTAGAGTTACAAGAAGGGCAAGCTAGTTTCCCCTTTGTACTCCACCCGGATAACATTGCATATGCAGGGAAATCACTAATTGTCCATAAGAGAGCTGCATGCATTTGAAAAGTTTTATTTCTTGCGGCATCGTATGTTTCTACCCCCAAGTACCCATAACTCCTTCAATTCCTCAATCAATGGTTGCAGGTATACGTCAATATCATTTCCTGGCGATTTTGGTCTCGGGATCAACAGAGAAAGCATGAAGTATTCTTGTTTCATGCACATCCATGGTGGCAAGTTATAAGTCATTAAAATAACCGGCCATGTGCTATGAGATATACTCATGGTTCGAAACGGATTGAATCCATCGCTCGCCAAACCAAGTCTCAAGTTACGAGGTTCCTTGGCGAATTCTGAATGTCGGTTATCAAAATCTTTCCATGATTGACCATCGGCAGGATGCTTTAGCTTTCCATCCTTTTTACGCTCTTCCTGATGCCAACTCATATTCTTAGCGGTCTTTGAGCACATGAATAGCCTTTGAAGCCTGGGAATTAGGGGAAAGTGCCGTAATGTCTTTGCAGGAATGTTGTGAGCTTTCTTTGAAGATATGTCACCTTCAACTACCACAGGCTCATTCCAACGAGAAGTTCCACATTCATGGCAACATGTTTCATTCTCGTGCTCTTTCCAATATAGCATGCAGTCATTTGGGCATGCATCAATCTTTTTATAATCAAGACCTAAATCTCTCACCATAGCCTTGGATTTGTTGAAAGAACAAGGGAGATTCAAGTTAGGAATAGCCTCTTTCAACAACTCCAGGAGGGAAGTGAACGAGGCATTGCTCCATCCATGTAGACACTTCAACAAGTATAGTCGGATGGTGAAAGATAACGTAGAAAATCCCTTGCAACCAGGATATAGTTCCTTGCTAGCCTCGTCAACCAAATTATAGAACTTCTTTGCATCTTCGTTCATACCTTCTTTTTCTCCCTCAACATCTGCCACATTCCTAAACCTTTCGTCTAGCAAGCCTTCAATGTCATCGCATGAATAAATCTCACCGGTATCACCAGTATCGACATCCATACCAATTACACTTTCCCCATGATTAACCCATCGTGTATAGCCCTTGACAAATCCAAAGCATATTAAATGGCTATAAATAGACTCTCTTTGACCCCAAAGGAAGTTGCAACATTTTGCACAAGGACATAGAATTTCCTCTCCTTGAGGATTTTCAACGGAGTAAGCATAGTCCAAGAATCTATTGATGCCGTCTCTAAACTCTTGGCTATGTCTTGGTAAACTCATCCAGTTCTTGGATGAGTCCTGGGAAAACCTAATTGTTCATAGTGATATTACTATTAAACTAAAAACGATTTTTATTTATCAAAATGGAATCTGAAACTTGCTATATATGCACAGTTACTTAATATAAAATATATTAAAAAGTGCAAAAGAATAACATAAACATATAAAAGCAAATAAGTATAAGATAGAAATATCTTACGAGGTCATGCCGCAATAATTTGCACTTAGTGTTCAGCTGCGTGCAGTAGCTTCATACTTAGCAGGGTTGGGATCCGTCAACAATGAGCAAATTGACAAAAGAACCTGAAATAGAACAAGATTAAAAACTTTATGTTTTCCAACATTCAAAACAGGATCAGCATAAATGAGGTATTTTCATTCACATAGGATTCTATTTAGAAAATTTAAAAAAGAACAGATCCAGTTCTTATTAAGTATCTGCAGACCACATAGTGAATTATCAAGTTGGAACTAAAACTATAACTCAAGTCAGGATTAATGGATGTCTATTTTAAGTGCAGTATTATTTAATGAAAACTGTCTCCAAGTATGATCAGTACTAACATCTAGATGCATTAAGGAGATCAAATAAAAAATAAGATGAAATGAGAAAAAAAGAAACTTAAAAAATAAATATTTTCTAATTATTTTTAATAAAGAACACAGACCACAATTCTTTTTTTCTTTTTTAGTTTCTTTCTTGACGAGACCTGTAAAATAATGAGTTATATGTGGCGTTGAAAGAAGCCATCCAAAGAAGCCTAGTTAGTTGGATTTTATTATGCGCAAATATAACAGGACTAAGAATATTAGTTTAGTGGACTACTCTACATAAATGAACTAATCACTATTAATCTATTCTCAATTTGTCATTACTACTATACTAATCATTATGATTAGGATGTCAATTTCAATAATGTAATTTCTAGAAACAACCACAGTAGCTAGCTGTCCCACCCAATGACCCAGTCCTCATAATTGGTCCTCTTTATATATGTTTATGCTTAAAGTGGTAATTCACTAATTCCATTTCATTCCTCAGGAAAAGCATCAAAGAAGGAATAAATTATAAGGAAAATGATACTAATTTGATAACCACAAAATTTCCAATTACCAACAACTATGTATATTTTTTAGCAATTGTGCAAATACACATCATGTTAATATAAATACAAGAACCGTCTCTAAAAGATCAATTTGGAGATGTTGAGGTAGTCAAATTAGCATTACCAGAAAAATTAACCATGACTTGGAACCGACTACAGAGCAAGCCTCAGGGCGCTAACAAATTAACCATGACTTGGAAATCCAATGTTAAAAATAATTTAGTATTTATAAAGATTAAATAATAACAAAAAAATGAAAAATACTAAAAATTAATGGTTTGAAGAGTTTTTCTAAGCTCATCGTTACCCAAGGCAGATTATACCTGGTAACCTGAGTAGGAGCAGTAGAATGGGCAAGAAAGCGAGTACGATCCTCTATACTTGTCAGCAAAATCAAACAGCTGCAATGAACATGCATGTGTAGCTTAAATTAAATTAATTAAGTTAAATGTATGTGCAGGAAGAATTAGGCGAAAAAGGTGGTGTGTATTCCTGCACCAGCAGCTGCAAACAGCAGACAAACTGGAGAGGTTGTTCCTTCAGATTTGTGGGCTTGGAGGAAATACGGTCAGAAACCTATCAAAGGTTCACCTTATCCAAGGTAACTACTTCATTCACATTCTTAATTTCTTTTTCTTTACCTCCTTATTAATTACAATAATATTCTTGGTAACATCCATCAAATATTAATTAAATTGTAAAAACACGCTAGCTAGATGCAACAAATAATAATGCACATATTAATATCAATATGTGTATGTATTCTTATAGTAAGTTATATAATATTGCTGACCTATAACTGAAATCATCAATTTCTTGCAGTGTACTACTGTGTCTCTTCCATGTTTCTTGACCATTCAACACTCACACCTTTGAGGTTTTAAAAAACACAACCACATACTATTCAACAAGCTTCACTTAATTTCTTTAGCAACCCAAAGTTAAAAGCAATATCTCCTTTTAATTATTATTGATTGAAGAAATGACATTGTCAATTTGATTATTGTTGGTGATAGAGAGGTTAAATTTGTGTTTCTTAAGATGAATAAGTCTGTGACATTAATTATTATTTATTTTTATTATTATTAGGGGGTATTATAGATGCAGCAGCTCAAAGGGTTGTTCAGCAAGGAAACAAGTAGAGAGGAGCAGAACAGACCCAAACATGCTTGTTATTACTTACACTTCAGAGCACAATCATCCATGGCCTACTCAAAGATAACCATCATAGTGTAAAAATCATGTGTAGCTTGTGTTATCCAATTCACTCCAACTCCTTCCACACACCAACTCATCATAATAATTATACTAATCACTTCAACAACTGCTTCTACCATAACCTATCTCTGAAACCATTTCATCCCCATTATAATAATAAAACAACAGGTATTTTGTAATATATATAAGCTAAAATTTAAAATCATAATAAAAAAACCAAAATAAAATGGTACTGCACAAAGCTATGTATGTAAAAACAAGTTTAAGTTCAACCAGAAGATTTAAAATACACATGCAGTTCCATTAAACGCACACAATGACAGTAGAGTTGCTTCAACACTAATGCACACATACAGCAACAAATTTCATATAACCAAAAATTAGGATTCAAAACACAAAAATAGAAAAGAAAAACAGAGATAAAATCATGAGTACCTGTAAAACAATGATCAGCGGTGATGAACCCTAACAGAAGAACGCTGGCAAATTGGAAGAGATCATAGATGAACGGCAAGCAAAACCTAAAGACTTTATAGATCTGGTTACAAAATACACAAATATACACAAATATGAACGGCTAGCTCGAAACAGCAACATTATTACCAAAAACCCTATAATAGCAACATCAACATTATTAAAATTAAGATTCAAAATGAAAAAGAAAAAGGAATAGGCAGAATCATAGGTACCCGGTGATGAACAAGTGAGCAGAAATGATGGAAGCTCGAACTGCTAGCGGAGACGATCGAAGGTCAAACGCGAACAAAGTGGATTGAATCTCGATTGCGAGCAGAGAAGATTGAATCTCGAACTACAAGCAGAGAGAATCAAAGCTCAAACGCGTGTCAAGACCTCCATTGCCATCCTCGAAGAGAAGAAGACGAAGAAGAAGATGATTTAGTAGCACGTCAATGTCTGAGGAAGATGAAGATGAGGATGAATTAGCAAAGAAGAGCACACGTCAATGTCTCCTCTATTGCCATCATCGAAGAGAGGAAGATGAAGATGATTTTGTGCTTGTTAGGGTTGGGGTTTTGTCTCAGACTTTCTTTCAGTAAAAGGAAAAGAAGATGATGAATTGAAGACCCGTGGAGGAAAGGGGTTTTGTTTTTCTTTTTTTTAGTTAAAGTGGGAAAAAATATTTTGTTAAAATATTTGGAGAGAAGCTTATAATTTAAAAAAAAATATTAATTTATTTTAGACAACATTTACAAATTGATGTTTATTAAAAATTTTAAAGCAACTTTTATAAAATGTAATATATGAATACAATAAATGTTGTCTATTTAATTTATTAAAGCAACATTTTTGTTATGTTTTTTAATTAACTAAAAAATAACATTTATAACATGTTGATTTAAAAGAGTTGCAATAGTCTTATTTTTTTGCAATAAATATTAAGAGTTGCTTTTTATTATTTTAGACAACACTTTTTAAGTATTGTTTTGAATATATGTTGCCGTAGATCAAAATTGTTGTAGTGGGTTCGTTTGTTTCACAAATTTAGAATGCTTTAAAAGTTTAGCAAATGTGTGTATTTGAGTTTATTGATAACAATGCTTGAAGCCTCTTAGTGGGTGGATTAGGATTTGAACCCTTGTATGTTGCCTTAAAAATGATTGAAAAAATTAAAACAGAACAGAATTTAAAGTTACATAACTTTCTCATATGATGTGGTGTGAGTCTGAAACTTGTTCTAAATCAAACTTGAAGGTGTCTAGTATAGCCCCACCAAAATTTAGGAACAATGAGTTAGAATTAATTTTTTGTTATTTTTGTAAAAACTTTCCTGCCTGCTGTTTTTTAGAAATTGCTAGGACAAGGACAGAACTTTGAAAAATTGTACGAAATTCAATTTTAAAGCGATTACAATGAAACTTGATGTGAATTAAAGCTTAAGATCCCTATAATACATCCATTAAAAGAAATAGCTCGTGCACGAACTTTTCACGACGTGTCTCCACCTTGTAAGAATATAAGACGCTGTATCGGATAATGAATTTCTTTAACTAAGTTTAACATAGTTTATTTTGATTAAGAATTTTGATCAATGTTGTGAATATGTTAAGAACATTTCCAATTAGTATGTTTTTCGCAGACATGCGGATCAACCTAGTGGTCGTGGTAGAGGGAGGATTTCTGCCGGTACCCTTGGAAATTCTGGATCCTCTCCCTCTAACCTGACTACCCCGGTGATGTCACAGGTTGCAGGTGCATTAGAATAGCCTTTCATTATGGTGCCTAACCCCAACTACGTCCCTGCATCTACGACGATGATGCTGCCTCAATTCGCTTAGCAGAACACTATCTCAGCGACGCCGCCTCCAGCGACGAACACCACGACGCCGGAATCCTCTCACGGAAGCTAGTCAGCTAATGCCCCTCCACCACCTCCCATCATATGGTTGATTATCTGTTCTGATGGCGAAATGGTGTAAGTACTATTTTAAGTCTTTTATATGCTGAAAGTGTTTGATATATCCTGGTTATTGATTCTAGTTTTAGTGGATTTAAGATTGTAGGTTTGAACCGCTAAAAGTGTTTAATATATCATGATTAATGATTCTAGTTTAGTGGATTTAGTGGATTTATAGATTTTGCTTCTTGATTATTTACTATTGTTCATTGATTGTTGATAGTTGGTGCTGTTTAAGTTAATTGTTGATGGATAAAGTTTGTGGCGCATTCCATTTATAGATGCAACTCTGCCAAAATTTCTAAAAAAAATCTCTATATATTATGATTTTTTGCTTCTGAAGTTTTAATTTATATTGTCATATTGGATTGTTTATGAATTGTTGATAGGTTTGCACCAAACAACAATGCATGTATTCAAGAGATGACCAACGTCATCAAGCTGATGTACGACCAACCATGGCCGAGCTACAAGAAGATCCCATCTGAGACTAGAAAGCAATGATTGCAGAAGTGGGCAGTAAAAATTTAGTATAGTTAAACCTTATTAGCTAGTTTATATCTTCTGTTTTGTTTAACTAATTTTAAAGTTTTTTGTGCAGCTTTTCTTTATATGGGACAAGGAGCACGATGTCCTCATCAGGAAGATATATGACCATCGAATGGGTAGGCGGCTGCGATAGATACTGGAGGATGTATGTGAGAGGCACGACCACCTCACTACCTGGCTCCGCCCAGAAATTAAGAAGGCTTTGTACGTTCACTGGGAGACCGATAAGGGATTCAGGCATCAGTGTCTCACAAACAGAGCTAACATGGCATCGATCAAGTCATCCAAGTATAACGATGGCTCAGCGACCTTCATGGAGACTAAAGCCAAGATAATATGGGTTAAATTTTTTGATATATCATTAGTAGAACAAAGTCTTTCAGTGATCTCTAATTTTGTCATTAACTTAGTTAAATTCTTTGAGATATCATTAGTAGGCATCCTAATATATTGTTTCAATGCAACATGTCTAGTCGAAGTCGCTGGATCGCGATGCGACATTGGCAAAGACCTTCAAGTACACCCACACTTTGAAGGAAAACAAAGAGAGATTTGCTGATACACTGTGTACAATAGCTCAAATAATAAGATTCTGTACATCAATAATATAGAACACTTTTAGTACTTTTTTTTCTAGTTTGATAATATGATAAATTTGTTTATTTTTTGAAATACTATGAATATTCAAAGACAAATTAGATGAAAATTTGTCTTGATTAAAATTATATTTATTTTGTATGGAATTATGTTTATTTTGCAATGGAAAAATCTAAAAAAAATTATGTTTTACCTTACCGATGGATTTACAGACGAAAAATTCGTCTATATTCAGAGTTCGGAATGCTTTTTCAGGCTCCAATTACCAACGAAAAATCTGTTAAAAAATCTTATGCTAGTTACCAACAGAAAATTTATCGAAAAATCTGACTTTTTAGCGAAATGGAGGGGATGATTACCAAGAAAAAATATGTCGATAAATTATCGACGGGAAAAAATTTGTCGGTAAATAATTTTCAATGCTGCTTTTATAGAGGGACAAAATCTAGTAACGAAAATTCGTCTATAATAAAGATAAAATCTATCTATAAATCCTTCTGTAATAAACAATTTTTTAATTATGAGAGGAGAACGCGTTTTCAGTTTCAGCTCAATGTTCTCCGTTTTTTTAATTTAAAAAACGGCATCACTTTATGTAAATCAGCCGAGTTTCAATTCGATCTAATTAACCGATACTCGACCGATTCAACAGCTCAACAACAATTTTTATAATTTTGATTTTTCTATTATAACCGAACCGCAAAAACATTCGGATCTCAGTTAAATTGGTCTAGATTTTAATTTGGTCCAATCGATTCATCCGATCTGATTTTTAAAACCATGTATACGACTATTAATTAATTCCTTTTAATAAATGAAAAATACAAAAATATATGTACTACTGATGAATTTGGCTCTTTAATCTGTTGCAATGATGATCATTGATTGCAATGATGATGAAATCACATCATGGAACTATGTTAAACTACTGTTGAAATGACAACAAATTTTTGACGGAAGTCGTTATTGAAGTTCTATAGTACTTGCGTTGTGTTGTTTGTTCTTGGCTCCCTCTCATCAATTAAAAGAGTGTGGGGGTCACAAGATCCGTGAACGCTCTTTTTTTCTTACTTTCAACCTCCTCCTTGCAATTCACAATCTATCTTGTTCGATCTTTCCAGTTACTACCTGATAATGTATCTTTGCCACTCGTCATGTCGCTATTGAAACTTAACTACTCTTATTAAGACACTACGTACGTTAGAACAATAGAACCTATAGTAATCAATGTGAAAGCATGCTATCTGGTTTCCCCCATAAAGGAATTTTTGGAGTATATTTGTTCTTCTAGTTGTTAATTAGAGTGTTAGAAATTTTTAAAAAAAATAATTTTTTAATATAATATTAAAATTTTTATGACTAAAAGAATTTAATTTTTGTTATCTCTTAAAAAAATAGCATAAAATAAAAAAATATTTATGTAAAAAATTTAAATAAATAAAAAAATATTTGAATAAGATATATTAAAAATATAATTATTTATATTTTTTTATTAATTTAAAATTAAAAAAATAATTTTATGATATAGAAAATTGATTAGTCATAACCTCATGTACAGGTTGCTCAGTTGCTGAGAACTGAAAATTTACTTCTCATCGGAACTCAATCACTCTTAGATTAAGAAATATCTATGCAGTAGGGTTTCATTGCTATTATAATGTATTAGGAAAAAAAAAATGTTAATAACATTTTTTAAATGAATCTCTATATTTAAAGGTGGGTTTTTTCGTGTCTAGCTATATAATTTTTGTCTAATTACTTAAAAGTAGAGATAGAGTAAAGTGACAATCTCCTCTTTATTTTTAAATTCTATGAGTAAATATTAAACACCATACAAGAGACTATACTTAAAATAGAGAAAGTGATCGTTATGATATTTTTAACATGGTGTTTAATTTGCTAAAAAATATAAATTAATAATATTTTATAAATTATAAAAAATAAATTAGACAATTTAAACACTAAAATAAAAAATATCATAGAATTGACCAATAAAAAAACACATAATAAAAATGTTTTTACTTGATAAAATAAAATACTACTTATATATATAAAAGTATATAAATATTTTTAAAGACAACTCGACCTCTTCGAATATGAGAATTGGTAAATTTAAAAGTGATAAAGTAATACTATAAACTAACACTAGTCCATTAAACCGACAAATAAGAAAAATCCCTACGGTTTTGGAAATTATAAATAAAAGAAATCCACCCCCAAACAACCACCATATATATTTGATCCGTGCGGATCTGGCAGGAAGTACAGTTGTCACTAGTCAAAATCAGATAAATCTTTGTTAAAAGGCTATAAACTACTCAAAGTAAGTGGGCTTTATAGCTTTGAGTTTGCTACCAATAATTGATAATTTCATTTTTTATTTTTTTATTTTCTTAGTGGTAAGCGCGCCAGCCAAGTTGAAGGGAACGTTTTTTCTATTTCTTATTGCATCACTCTTAGCTCAAAGCTTATATATAGCGTGAGTTTCATGACAAGCTTCTCATTCAACACAACACAATCTCTCATCATATATCAGAATCTCTCTTTCATTCTTCTCTCACAACATACATAATACACACCAACATAACATATATAATTAAGAAACTTTCGGCTTTGTTACTAAATATTAATCTGTACGCTATAATTAACAAGCTAAGAAGCAGCTAGATATAATAATGGGTATTGAGATTGAGAAACCTTGCGTGGTGGAGCTTTCCAATATTGCAGTTTCTAACACTCATGGAGAAGACTCTCCTTATTTCGCTGGTTGGAAAGCCTACGATGACAACCCCTATGATGAACTCACTAACCCTTCTGGGGTTATACAAATGGGACTAGCAGAGAATCAAGTAAGTAAATACATGCATTATTATAACCACACTATATACACATATTATACATATATATTAGAATATGAACACTAATCTTGTTATTTTTTTATTGTGCAGGTTTCATTTGATTTACTTGAGAAATACTTGGAGGAACACTCAGAGGCCACAACATGGGGTAAAGGAGTTCGTAATAGTAGCTTCAGAGACAATGCTTTGTTTCAAGACTACCATGGACTCCACTCTTTTAGAGCTGCAATGGCCAGCTTCATGGAGCAAATAAGAGGAGAGAGAGCCAAATTCGAGCCTGACCGACTCGTCATCACTGCTGGTGCAACCGCAGCCAATGAACTCTTAACCTTCATCCTCGCAAACCCTGGAGACGCTTTGCTCGTTCCAACCCCTTACTATCCAGGGTAACAAAATGCTTTATATATACATTTAATTATATATTATAAAAAAATTATTCTAGAATTATATTACAGTGATTATCATGATTATAACATTTTAAAAAATATTATCAAAATAAAAAATATATATAAATTTAATTTTGTCAACACTTGCATAATTATTATAGTTACTACAGTACCCGACTATAAAAAAATATGGGGTCATTTTTTCTTTTTAATTTTTGGAACGTAAGTTTTAGCTAGAAGAATCTAATTGTGACGATTCTACAGATTTGATAGAGATTTGAGGTGGAGGACTGGGGTGAAGATAGTTCCAATTCACTGCGACAGCTCCAACAACTTCCAAATCACTCCAGAAGCGTTAGAAGGCGCATACAAAGAAGCAGAATCTATGAACACAAAGGTGAGAGGAGTGCTAATTACAAACCCCTCAAACCCATTAGGTGCAACCATAGAGCGCTCAGTTCTGGAGCAAATTCTGGAGTTTGTTACTCGCAAGAACATCCACCTGGTTTCCGACGAGATCTACTCAGGCTCAGTGTTCTCTCCATCAGAGTTCGTGAGCGTTGCGGAGATCCTGGAAGCACGCAATTACAAAGATGCTGAAAGAGTTCACATTGTTTATAGCCTCTCGAAGGATCTTGGACTCCCCGGCTTCAGAGTGGGAACCATTTATTCTTACAACGATAAGGTGGTTACGACCGCGAGGCGGATGTCGAGTTTCACACTGATATCCTCTCAGACGCAGCATCTCTTGGCTTCCATGTTATCGGATAAGGACTTCACGGAGCTCTACATTAGGACCAACAGAGAGAGACTGAGGAAGCGCTACGAGATGATCATTGAAGGGTTGAGGAGCAATGGGATTGAGTGCTTGAAAGGTAATGGAGGATTGTTTTGTTGGATGAATATGAGTCCGTTGCTTGAGAAGGCAACCAAGGAAGGTGAACTTAAGCTATGGAATGCGATTATTCATCAAGTGAAGCTCAATATATCGCCAGGGTCTTCATGCCATTGTTCCGAACCAGGTTGGTTCAGGGTTTGCTTTGCAAACATGTCTGAGAACACCCTCCAAGTTGCACTCGAAAGAATACGTAACTTCGTAGATAAAATAAGGACTCACACTCTCACAGCTGGTTCTAATTGACGACTCTATACTATACATATACTTCATGATTAATTAGTCCCTTAACTTTTTGATAAATGGTACACTTGTTAATTCCTTCGGGCC
Organism: Arachis hypogaea; assembly: GCF_003086295.3. Taxonomy (NCBI): domain Eukaryota; kingdom Viridiplantae; phylum Streptophyta; class Magnoliopsida; order Fabales; family Fabaceae; genus Arachis; species Arachis hypogaea. Next base: position 88,746,786 of record NC_092048.1, on the reverse strand, counting down.
ATTTTGATCAATTCTTTGGAGGGGTAAATGGCCGGGTACTTAATTAATACTGTAAAGCATATTATTACTTTTCATCTTAATAATTGTCATTGGTTGTATTTGTTTGCTTGCTTTACTGCTTAAGCAAGTTTCTTGTAACTCTAGTGCTACTTTTGTTTTGGAATTATATTGCTGATCAATAATGAAAATAGATCTTATCTATCTACAGTTTATATATAGAAATATTGACTATGAAATGACGTTGGAATATAAAAAAAAATGCTCGAGTCGAGTCTCGGTATAATTTATTATTTTTTATTATTATTTTTAACTATTAATTCAATTCATTTAATCTACTAGTCCAATAAAAATCACAATTCACTCCAAAAACAAAATGCACCATTCATGCCACGACAACATTTTACACGAATAATAAAAGTATATACATAATCATGTTAGGTACACATTAAATTAGATACTAATATAAAATATTTATTAAAATATAAATATATATATTAAAATTAAATTAAATAAAATATATATTTATATATAAATATATTAGTAGTTGATTTTATGGTAAAAAATTATATATAATATTATATACACACAAAATAGTAGCCATCAATAGTTATTTATTATTGGAATATGAATTAGTTTTACAATTTCAGAATATGTATACGAAAAGTTGATTGCGGACGAAAAATTGGATATATATTTGTGTACAATTTATTCTTCAATTTACTTTCTATGTATTTTGTTCCTGTTGTATATTTTGCATAAAAAGTTTCTTAATTTATTGGCTAAAATTTAAGAATTTAAATGTTAGGTAAAAATTATACTAAAACGATGAAAAAGATAATAAAAAATATTTAAAATTATTTATATTAAGTATTTTATTTATTAAAACTTAAATATAAAAAATTAATTTCTAATTACTTTATTTTTAAAGTATCAAATATAAAACAATTATTTAAAATTGAAAACTTTGAAGTTTTCAATATTGTTGTACGTATTAGAAAAAAATTAAATATTTACATTAAGTAATATTAATAAGTATTCTTAGAGGTGAGAACATTTGCTAACCAGTCCTATAAAATTATTATTGACATAAAATCAGTAAAAATTGGTATTGAAAAGTCTTTATACATTTAGTCATTATTGGTTTCATGGATTTAGACATTAGCAGTGCTTGTTGTGACTTTGTGAGGGACAAAGCTATACCGTACCGGCGTACCAGGTCAAAGGTGAGCACACGTGTGCGTGTGAGTGATCGTGTGCAAGCGCGCAACAGCTAGCAAGAAACCAACCCTATGATATGATGTGGAAACTTCATCTCAAGGTCGTTTTCATCATTTTTTTCCCAAAGTATCCCTAGTTCTGACATAATAAAAATTAATCTGTGGTAAATTTAGATTTTATTTAAGATTTGTCGTTAGTCACATGACTAATTAAGGCCTATTTATTAGACTTGGCATGCACGTGATGTTCTAAAACAATTGCGAATCTATATGTATCCATGTATTATAAGCATGCTTATAGGTACAAACTAATTTGAGCTAAAACTAACACTGATGATAATACAATCTCCTCCAATTCATTACAACAACATATATAATCATTATAAAAAATACTTAAGAGACGATAAAAAAATATGAAATTATTTTATTTTATATTTTTAATTATTATTACAATAATTAAATAATATTAAAGATAATAAATATTTAAAATTATAAATATTAAATTAAATAAAATAACTTTAAATTGTTATCCTTTTGACATTATTATAATCATCATTATATGTCGGAAGTGTTCTCATTGCTTTCAACTTATAGTACTAGAGAATAATAAATTAATTACATGATAAGAACTGAATACTATAATCTAAGTCAACATTTGTATATTAATAGAGAGACTAACTAGCTCATCGCTTCTTGTCTTCTGATCAAGCATCATCAGCAGGAGTTTAATATAATTATTAAATTATTTAATTTAGTACTAATTACTTTAAAGGTATGGTTTGACTTTGATAATGATCCATCTAGCTACTTTTCTACTAAATACGTACAGACCCTGCTGATGATTGTTTGTATTTGTAATACATATGAGAATATTCTTGTCGGTTTAAGTTCTTAATGCGAAACATCTGTATGTATATATACACACAGACCCATATACTAAACAACGTAATACAAGATACTTAAACATGGCTTGATATCCAATCAAACGTGACAACTAGTTTCTTGTGCCAATAAACAGAATTTATTAAAAAGGCGAAGTCTACTCATCATATATATACATAGTTCGAGTTACGTTGTGTACTTCTCTTATGAGCGATGATTGAATAAAAATGATTTAGTCAACCTCAGTTGTGTGGTCAAAATATTTTTGGCTTATGAGGATCACGATAATATTATTATTTTATATTAATTATATTAAGTGTATACTAAAATCAATTACTAAAATCAATTATTAGTATAAAATATATATTAAAATATAAATATACATTAAAAATAAATTAAATTACATTTATATATACATAAATATATTATTAATTAATTTTAATAACTAATTTTGATATACAAATAGTATTTTTGATTTTATATTCCATCCATCTTTGAACGAGATTGGTATATATCGCGTCACTCCTTTTTTTTCTTAGTAATATAGCCCAAGACAGCAAAGTATAGTATCACGTTGCATTTGACTATTTCTTTTGTTAGTTGGCAATAATAAATTATATATTCCTGGTACGTAAATTAAAGGTTGATATGCAGTAAAATAGCGATTTTGGGATGCATGATGTGAGTTACTTCTCGGTGTATAATTAGTACCATAATTTAAGTCCGTTCGAAAAATTAATTAAATATTGCGTAGAATAATTATGCCTGCGTATGAGAATCGCGGTAAGTTTTGTATCTTTCTTAATTTGTATGCACAAGATAATATCCTCCTATATAGTATATCCCAGATTGCATAACAGAAGTTTTCTTGTTTGTTGTTGACAATTTCTGCGCATTTGAACCAATCATTCTGTGCTATGAATTTAATTAAGATGGAGAAATGTTGATGACAGTTCCTCGAAACAGTTATTATTATGCGTGTGTTGTTAGCTAAAACTGATATATCCTACCAAACAAAGACGAGTGTTGGGTTGGGTCCCATCTGGCTCCTCAAGTTTAACCATAACTGCTGGTTGTGACAAATATAATTATTTGTGTTTTTTTTTTAGTTTAATTTTTTAGATAAATAATTTTAAGTAGAAAACAACTAAAAACAATTTATGTAAAAATTCATGAATAAAAAAATCTACATTTATATTTTTTTATCAATTTAATTTTTTTAACACCTCTCATAGATGCCTTCAAATATTTATATTTATATAAATATAAAAGTTATGTAAACGAGTTATTTATTTTGTTACTATTAATTCTTTATTATATTTTTTAGTTGAATATAACTATAGTCTTTAATAATCTCCAATTTTCCAGGATTCATCTATCTTTTGGAAGCCGAGATGTTAATAAGTTTTTTACTCAGAAAAAAATACAAAAATTTTTAAACCGAGTTAGTTCGATATTTATGATTTAGGAGCGAAACATACTCTTCTTTTGTGAATATCAATTTTTAAAATAGAGGAATGATAGGGGCTAGCAACTTTGTGATTTGTAGCCATTAAATACCCATCAATGATAGTTTTAATGGTGTGAGATAGGTGTGAGATTTCATCCAATAGCTCACTTTTCTTTGCTGATTACATGCTGCCCAGAATTTAACAAAGTTACTAGCCCCCTAGACTTTTCCTTTAAAATATACCAAAAGTTCCATTTTGAACAAAATAAAAGGTACCAAAAAATAAAACATAAACTGGAATTAAATTTCTTGAATTTAAAATTACAGAAAATAAAGTGAATGACTTCAATCTAAAGGAAGTAACAAACGCCTTCAACACAGTCGAAGGACTTTGGAATGAAAATGACAATACATAATTTAAAGAGAAAAAAAAATTACTTTACTGGAAGAGACATTACAAGAAATTGAAAAGAAAAATGTAAAGACATGAATTGAAAAACATAGAAAAAATTCTATAGAAATGAACTTAAGGTACACTCAGAAATTTGTTAAGATGTGAGTGTGCAGGAGTATTTTCTGAAGACAAATTCCAACCCGTTGCTTCTTTTGAGCTTTGTTAATTTATAGATCAATTCGATCAATCTTATCCTACTGCCAGATGTCATCTCTGAGAAGTCCGAAAAAAAAAAAACGTTTCCGCCAAGTGCAAAGCCAAATAACCGCCCTTGTGCAATACACCATCGATCTTGACACGTTGTCTGTTAATCTCATTTTTTGACAAGTTATGGTAGATCGAGACCCCTTTCTATCAACACTTATTTTCCAAGCTAGCATCCTTACCAGTTCGACCAACAATATTTCGATTCACAAAATTCTTCGACTAATAAATTGCCCCTTAGAATTATTATTATCCTTGAAATCTTTTTTAAAGATGAAATAATTGATCCTGATAAGATTTATCTTAACTTCTGGATAAGAGAGAAAGTCCATTCACATGCTTGATAACCGTCTCTATTAGCATGATCCTATTAATTGTGCACATCCCGTGTGTCACTATTTAATTACACTCTTCTCTCTCTCTTTTGCACTTCAATTTTTTAGAATGATATATTTAATTAAAACATTGATGATTTGGACTTTTGTGTGGCCTAGAATTCACAATTCAAATCTCGTTGCAAGTATAGTTTCTAAACCAATCAATAGTCCTTTCATACAAAAGATTGTTTGTCACAAGTAACAAACCCCTAAATTTATAAACCGAAGTATTGAACCTCGGGTCGTTCTCCCTAGGAATCACAATAAAGTGTCTTGTTATTGGTTATGAGTTATATTTTGGGATTTTGAGGTTTTAGACTAGAATATAAATGGCAATGAAAGTAAACTAATAACTATGAAAGCTCTTGGTAAGGTTGTGAGAATTAGAAGTCCTATCCTAGTTATCCTCCTCAATTGTGACCACAAATTATCCATTGCTACCACTTAATTAACCTCTAACCATGGAGGAAAGTCAAGTGGATGAATTAACTTGATTCCACAAGTCCTAGCCAACTCCCAAGGGAAAGACTAGCTTTAGTGGTATCCAAATCAATTAGCAACTTCTAATTATCAATCAACAAGGGAATTAGATAACTCAAGCATCACTAATTACTCTACCATAGCCAAGAGGAACAAAATCTACACTAAAATCCAACCAAGCATTTCATCAAATACTTGGAAGGCATAAAAGTAAAGCAAAGTAAATTGATAACAACAATGAAATCTAACAACTACTTATTGCAAGGAATTAATAACAACAATCAAAGAAAACAAGATCTACATGAATTACCTCAAATTGCATTAAAAGAAAATAGAATGAACAAGAGTGGATCTACAAACAAAATAGAAGAAAGAAATAACAACAAGAGAAGAATGATGAATGTAACAACATAGAATTGAAAGGTAGAAGAAGAAGAAAGCATGAATTGAAACCTAGATCTAAATTATTGAACTAAACCTAATCCTAATTCTAATCCTAGAGAGAAGTGAGAGCTTCTCTCTCTAAAACTAAAACTAAACTAGCCTAATGTGTCTTGTGTTAGATGCTCCCCCTCCCCCTTCATTCCTTGGTCTTTTTAGTCTCTTTCCCACCAAAAACTCAGCTCCAAATGGGGCTGGAAACCCTCTAAAATCGCCAGGCACGTTTTCCTCTTTAAATATCACGTGTGGTCATCGACGCGTGCGCGCACAGTGCTGTGCGCGCGCGCCCCTGGAGAATTTCGCGATCTGCGCGTAAGCGCATAGTGCGTGTGCGCGCCCATGAGGTTTTCCAAACTTTTGGCTTTTCATGATTTCTCCATTTTGTATGCTTTCCTTTCACTCCTTTGATCTCTTTCTAGCCCTTTTCAACCTGAAATCACTAGCAAACACATCAAGGCATCTAGTGGAATCAAAGGCAAATCAAAATTATCAAATTAAAGGTCTAAGAAGCATATTTTCACATCTAAGCACAAGTATGGAGACAATCACAAAACCATGCTATTTTATTGGATAAATGTGAGGAAAGGTTATCAAAATGCTCTAAATGCAACACAAGATAAATCCTACAAAGGGGGTTTATCAACCTCCCCACACTTAAACCAAACATGTCCTCATGCTTAACCAAGAATGAAGCAAAGGGTATGACATTTATTCAATGCAATTAAACTACCTATATGCAACGATCCAAATGAATGCAACTAATTATATGAATGCTAATGCTTGGTTAAAACAAATCAAATTCCAAAAGAATACATGTAAGCACAAAGGGCTCAAACAATGGAAGTTGAATCCAACCCACAATTGTATTGAATTACCATAGGAATTTACAAACTTGCATGAACATAGATGATAGTGGTGAATACATGTAATTTGAGCAGTCGAACCCTCACCGGATGTGTATCCGCTCTATTCACTCAAGTGTTTAGGGGTTGATTTACTCAATTCTCTCCTAATCATGTTTTCCAAAGTTTGTTCTTCATCTAACAATCAACAATCATTCAATGTATGCATTCATTCATCATGAGGTCTTTCTCATAGGTTGTAATGGAGTTAGGGTCTAGGTAGGGTCATATATGGTTAAGTGGGCTAGAGATTTGAATCTTTGATTAACCTAGACCTTCCCACCTAATCTATACAATGACCTATACAAATTCTAATCTAACCTAACTACCCATTTTTCTCACTTTTTCACATACTCATGTATTCCTTTTCATTTCACAACACTTATGCATTGATTTTATTGAGCTTTACTTTGTTTTGAGGCATTTTGTCCCCTTTTTATTTCTTTCTTTTTATTTGTTTCTTTCTTTTTTTTCTATTTTTTTCTTTTCTTTTTCTTTTTTTTTCTTTTAAACTATATATAAGACATCAATGCATAAGGTCTATACATTTTATTAATACATGTGCATGTACCCAATTCCCAATAATTTCAATAAAAATACAAAACTACTCTTTTATCCCAACCAATGTTCCTAATCTCCCCAAACTTGAATATAAGACACTCTCACTACTCTAAGCCAATCAAATATCCAAACAAGGGACTTTATTGTTTTTCGCTTTAGGCTTGTAATATGCTGAAATAAGAACAATTGGGTTAAGCTAGGCTCAAAATTGGTTAACAATGGAGGATAGAAGGTAGGCTATTTGGGTAAGTGAGCTAATTGAAATAATGGTCTCAATCATATAAATGCATGAATACAATGAATAAATGGACATATAGAATCAAGCAAACCAAGAATCACAATCATAGGAAGAGATAATCACACACAAGAATGAAAAATGGGTGGTTATAAAATGTAACCATATCAATAGGCTCAAATCTCACATGCTTGTGTTCTTGGCTCACTACATGCTCCACAAAGTATGAATTCAAGAAAGTTACAAAAATTTTCAATCAATTGGGGTGTGCTCTATAGATAGATTCTTTTGAAAATTTCATCATTTTGACTACGCTTATTAATGCAATATTGTGATTGAGAGTTTATAAAAATTCCTTAGTTCACCCTTTTCTTTTCAATCAAAACAGGTTTTATATGAAAAGGGTTAACTAGGTCTAAACAATTCTAAAACAATTTCTAATCACAACCATAAGCTAAAAGATAACTATATAAGAAAAATCCAACTAAAGTATGAAATCTAGCATCCAAAATGACAAAGTATGCAACAACTAAGGCAAAAGTATCCAAAGTAATCCAAAACAACCAATATATATAACAGTGTACAAAACAAGATAACTAAGAGAATATAACTAGGAAATATGCCAAAATGTTCACCGATCCACCAATGGTGCCAACGGCAACCTCCCCACACTTAAGATCAAGCATCATCCTCGATGCTAATCCTCAGGCTCAGGGAGAGGTACGCCGGTTGGCTCTGGCTGGGGCTGTGGCTGAGGTGTCTCCTGAGTAGCCTGGGTCTGGGATGGTGCCTCCACATGAACCGGCTCCTCCTCATGAGTATCCTCATCATGTAAATCCGTATGCTCCTCCTCGTGGGTCTCCTTATCTGAACCAGAGGACTCTGGGAGAGGGGGCAGCTCAAGGCCCTGGGCCACAAACATCTGGTCAATCCGATCCAGGCGACGCATGATCTGACGCTGGCCGTGCTCCATGAACCGGAAAAGACGCTGAACCAATAAGTAGGTTGGCTGAGGTACTGGTGGTGGTACTGCTGCTGGTGCTGTAGAAGAAGATGGTCCTGCTGCTGCTGTGGAAGATGAGGGTCTAGCTGCCTCGACTACTGCTCGAGCTCGAGAGCGGCGCCTGGAAGGGGACTTCTCGTGCACCCACCCGCCCCATGGGATAGTAACTTCCTTCTCATCCTCATCTGGGGGTGGTTGAATTGCATCATCATCCCTCCATGGGGCGCTAGCTAACTCAATCAACCTAGTGATCATGGTGGGAAATGGCAGAAGGCCACGGATGTGAGCGCACCACATGCTTCTCCTGATCAGCCGGGGGAAATATACCTCCTTCCCTTCCATGACACAGCCAATCAGAAGAAGCATATCAATCGGGATCTCAGAAAAGTGTGTAGTAGGCAGGACATAGTGTGCGAATATCTGCTGCCAGGTCCTAGCCTCCTTAGTTAGATAGGTGAATAGCATCCCCTTTGGCCTGGGGTTGGTGGACTCCATGACCCAAGAGGCGTCCGGCGTGGCAATAACGCTCTTCAGCGCTTCATAATCAAAAGTCATAGTGTTTATGGCAGTCTCTGCCTCCTGATATGCACAAATATCACTAGTCTGAGGTAGGCACTGTAAAACACTCTCAATGTTTGCCTCAAGGATCGAAATCTGCCCACCCCGCAGGTGCACTGAATCCAGAGTCTCTCGAAAGAAGTTACAATAAAACTCCTTGACCCAGGAAGTGTTGATCCGTCCCAAACCCCTATCAATAAAGCCAAGGCCCAATCCCTGAATACGGGCCTCAATGGGTTCCTTCAGGTCATCGGGTAAGGCCAATTTCTTCTCAATATTCAGTCCCGTCTTCCGATAGGCGGAAAAACGGAGCTCACAGTAGAGATTTAGGAACATGTATGTATCGGTGGGTGGTTTTAGCTGATTCTCCTTATCCACCTTATTAATCGGATTCTTGGCATAATTGACATAAGGGAAAAGGGTAAGAGCTTGAGATTTCTTTCTCTTTTTGGAAGTAGTGGACTTTTCTATTTCTCTATCGGCCATCCTAAAAATCAAATATGACAAATAAGCACTTAACCAAGTAGAGAGATAGCAAGCAAGCAATGGGATAGTCATGAAGTGAGTATATTAGGCGCATTCACCATCATAACTCAAAAGAATGGTTAAACAGTTAAGTAAAATGAAAATTGAAGTTAGGAGGTTAAACTAGTTAGTGAGTTAAAAAAAATGAGATTTGTAGTTAGTGTTATGATGGAAAACGGCTTAATTGAAAGAGAATTGCAAAATGTGTACACAAGCACGTTCACACTCATGAAGGAAGTGCAGTCATTGATGATGAAATATGAAATTGCGAATGATGCAATTAATTGAAAACAAGTCATCAATCAATTCTTTGCAATAATTTATATTGCAAGGTTTAACAGTTACACAAGTAGAATTCATCAACTATTTACAATGCAAGAACCATACGCACAAAATTACAAGTTAGATTGAATGGGGAGTGAAGCACAAGAATAAGACATTCAACTAACTTGAAAAGTGTAAACAAGGGATGGTTTAAAGTGAGTCATAGGAAACATATGAAATATGGAAAAACTGACCCAAGGATACCTAAGAATTGAACTTTATGTAGCTTGGTGAATAAGCAATTTCAAAGCCAACAAGTTCAATCATAAGCAAGATGTTTGAAAGCAAAGCAATTCTAGAAAATTGGGTAGCATTTCGGCAGTAATTCGGACGTTTCCGGACAACAACTAATCAGCAGGAGAGTCACATGAATCTAAGAAGCAAGAGGCATAACCAAATAGTAGCAAAAAATAATGTTCGTGATGCCCAATGGAAGTCACAAAGCCAGGCAGCAGCAAAAGAATTACAGAATGAGAAATGCAACAGGCGCAATTATCACTCAGCAAAGCAATCAATATCACGCAGCAATCAATCAAAATAAGCTCAGATAGGTAAACAAATACGGCGCAAATATCAAGCCTAGAATCCTCTATCCAGAACCTAACTACTTAACAGCAGATATCTCTAGCTATCCTAACATGTAACGAAAAGAAAATTAAATTCTAATTAACAACAAATTAACAGTAAACTAATGAACAAAGAAAGAATGAAATAAGGGAAACAGGAGAACGACCTAGGAGCAGACCAGGAATATGCAGGAATGGAATGGGGAGGGTAGGCAGTAGTGAGGTTGGGAGGACGGAAATGCAGTGCCCGCTTCAGATGGTGGCGGCAGTGACCCCACGGCGGCGCAGCAGGGGCCGGCGCGGTGGCGGTTGAGAGAAGACAGAGAGAGCGAGGGAGTGAGAGAAGAGGAATGAGCAAGAGAGAGAGAGAGAGAGAGAGAGAGAGAGAGAGAGAGAGAGAGAGAACGGGGTGAGGGTGGAAGAAGAAGGGTAGGGGGACGGCAGTGGAGGCGCGCCGGCGCGGTGGTCAGAGGCGGGATGGGGGTGAGAGGGGTGGAAGGAGAAGAAAGGTGGGTTGGGGGATGGGGCGTCTGCATGATTGTTCGTCGTGCTTTAGGGTTATCCCATTTTAGAATCGACGCGAGCGCGCACCGTGCGCGTCCACGTGCATTGAATATTTTTGGGGATGGACGCAAGAGCGTCATGTGCGCTCATGCGTGACTTGTTTAACTAGCAAGGATGCGCACGCGTAATGTGCGCGCACGCGTGCAAAGAGTTGGGTTGGGGGCTCAGTGCTAGCCCAGCATCAGCACAACTCTCTGGACGAAGTATGGGCTGGGGCCAGCCGCTGAGGGACGCATACGCGCAATGCGTGCATCCGCGTGCTTGGCCATCTGGTCTAGGTGCGCGCGGGCGCGATGTACGCGCTCGCATGTTTCCCCTCAACATTGCAGGGACGCGCACACGTACCGTGCGCATCCGCGTGGGTTGAGTTGGGCTAAAGGCTCAACGTTAGCACAAGAGGGGCCCAACTCTTTGGAAAATCTATGGGGTTGTATCCGCTCATGGACGCGTGCGCGCCCTTCGCCCCCCCCCCCCCCTTTTTTTTTTGAAAAACAGGGCACTCCCCTAATCTATAAGCATTCTAAAACAATTAAAAATCAAATTTAACAAAAATTTTTAAGTTTTTGAAAAATTTTCAAAGACAAAACAAACAAAACTTGTACTTTAAGTAACCTACTTTAACAACACTCTAAACTAATCAAAACTCACTACAACAACCTATCAATCAAAACAAAATGTATAAGAGTATAGAAAAGAAGAAAACTAGCTATAATGGCAACTCAAATCACTTATTAAGTATATATACAAGAGAATGGAAAGAGTTTACCATGGTGGGGTGTCTCCCACCTAGCACTTTTAGTTTAAGTCCTTAAGTTGGACATTTGGGAAGCTCTTTGTCATGGTGGCTTATGCTTGTACTCATCCTTGAATCTCCAAGGATCATTGTTTTTCAAATGGTTGACAGAAATTCCAACCAAATTCACCATGCTTGGGCAAAGTTCTACCCAAGATATGAGCTCCCATAGTTGGTCTACATGCTTCGCTCCGGGATCCCATATCTTGTTTTCACACCCATCTTCTAGTTGATTGTCATGATTCTTCCATCTGGGTGGTTGATACATAGAATTCTCTTGAGCACACCAAGTCTTCTTCCTAGACCCATGTAAAGTAGCATTCATCCGATCATAGTCCCTATACTTTGAGGTTTTGACCTTGATGAGTCTAATTCCAAACCTCCAACCACTACACAACTCCCTTTTACTCTTAATTCCACAAAGAGCTCTAAGTTGACCATCTTTTTCAATTAAACCATATTCAAGTGAGAAAGTAAAGCTTAGGGATAAGAATTTTACCCACTTGAATGTTGTGTTGGATGGTGACTTAGGGAGGGAGACCTTCCCACACTTAGACAATGCGAGGTCTACTTCTTTGGGCTCTTCTTTAGTTGTTTCCACATCTTCGCAAGCTTCTTCAATTTCAACATTTTTCCTTTTATCACTTGGCTTGGTGTTGTCTTCAAGAACTTCAATTTCTTTCTCAATAAGAGGTGATTCAATTTTGGATAGGAATTCATTGATGAATGAATCTATCTCTTGCTCAACCTTTTCATATTCTTCAATCTTGATATACACTATGCCAACTTTTTCTTCTTGGTAGCTCTCTTCCGATTCACTCTCTTCTTCATTGCTCACCAAAGGTATGAGAGGTTGTGCACATTCTTCTACAATTTCAACATCATGTCCAATGGGAGAGGATTCCATTGTAGATAGGTATTCATCCATGATTGAATCCATCTCTTGATAAGCCTCTTCCAAGTCTCCAACTATGATATGCCTTGGAGGTTGTGCACCTTCCTCAACATCAATATCAAGCTTCTTGGAAGAGTGCTCCATGATGCTACGTTCCCTTGGACTTTCAACATCTCCTAAATCTTCAACCACTTCTTCCTTTTCTTCAATGATCATAGGTTCCTCCAATTGCTCTAATACAAAATAACATTCTTCATTTTCCACTGGAGTTTCCAATCTCTCCTTCATGCTATGCTCTTCAACTGATTCCTCACATATAGCTATGGGAGCACCTTTAGTGTTCAAGCATTGGTAGGCTAAAGTATGCACTACCTTAGTCAAATTAGTCACAAACTCTAGGGTGTTCCTTTGCATATCTGCTTTTCCTTGAAGTAGCAAGGTGAGAGAGTCATCTATTGGGGCTTGGGGTGGATAGAAGGGTTCATCATTTTGGAGAGAGGGTTCATAGTAGGAAGGTGGTTCTTCTTGGCAAGGGTATGGAGATGGTGTGCATTAAGGTGGTTCTTGGTGGTAATCTTGATAGGGTTGTGGTGGCTCTAAAGGTTCTTGCTCATAATGGTCATAAGGATATGGTATGGGTGATTGGTCATGTGATGGGTATAGATCATAGGAAGGTGTTTGGTAATGAGAGGCTTGTGAGAATGGTTGAGGTTCATGTTGAGGATAAGAGTCATAGTCATATGATGGCGGTAATTGATTATCATAAAAGGATTTACCATAGCTGTTAAATTGACATGCATTAGGATGGAAATTATACCTATACGCATCCGGAGGTTGTTGCCAATAGGAGTGATCAATTCCTTGAGGCTCCTCCCATCTTGAAGTGTTCCATCTTTGGTACACATTGTCATTAAAGTCCACATTTCTTACAACACAATTAGAACCAAACTCATAGCCAAAGTGAGAATTCATGATAGCAAGAGGTAATGAAAATAAAATCAAATAAGAAACAAAGGAAACCAAATCCTAAAACTAGCAAGAACTAACAAAGAAGCAAAAGGCAAACATATTCACAATATTCACATATATACAATAACCAATAACACAACACCATTGCAATTCCCCGGTAACAGCGCCATTTTGATGATTTGGACTTTTGTGTGGCCTAGAATTCACAATTCAAATCTCGTTGCAAGTATAGTTTCTAAACCAATCAATAGTCCTTTCATACAAAAGATTGTTTGTCACAAGTAACAAACCCCTAAATTTATAAACCGAAGTATTGAACCTCGGGTCGTTCTCCCTAGGAATCACAATAAAGTGTCTTGTTATTGGTTATGAGTTATATTTTGGGGTTTTGAGGTTTTAGACTAGAAACATAAATGGAAATGAAAGTAAACTAATAACTATGAAAGCTCTTGGTAAGGTTGTGAGAATTAGAAGTCCTATCCTAGTTATCCTCCTCAATTGTGACCACAAATTATCCATTACTACCACTTAGTTAACCTCTAACCATGGAGAAAAGTCAAGTGGATGAATTAATTTGATTCCACAAGTCCTAGCCAACTCCCAAGGGAAAGACTAGCTTTAGTGGTATCCAAATCAATTAGCAACTTCTAATTATCAATCAAAAAGGGAATTAGATAACTCAAGCATCACTAATTACTCTACCATAGCCAAGAGGAACAAAATCTACACTAAAATCCAACCAAACATTTCATCAAACACTTGGAAGGCATAAAAATAAAGCAAAGTAAACTGATAACAACAATGAAATCTAACAACTACTTATTGCAAGGAATTAATAACAACAATCAAAGAAAACAAGATCTACATGAATTACCTCAAATTACATTAAAAGAAAATAGAATGAACAAGAGTGGATCTATAAACAAAATAGAAGAAAGAAATAACAACAAGAGAAGAATGATGAATGTAACAACATAGAATTGAAAGGTAGAAGAAGAAGAAAGCATGAATTGAAACCTAGATCTAAATTATTGAACTAAACCTAATCCTAATTCTAATCCTAGAGAGAAGTGAGAGCTTCTCTCTCTAAAACTAAAACTAAACTAGCCTAATGTGTCTTGTGTTAGATGCTCCCCCTCCCCCTTCATTCCTTGGTCTTTTTAGTCTCTTTCCCGCCAAAAACTCAGCTCCAAATGGGGCTGGAAACCCTCTAAAATCGCCAAGCACGTTTTCCTCTTTAAAAATCACGTGTGGTCATCGGCGCGTGCGCGCACAGTTCTGTGCGCGTGCGCCCCTGAAGAATTTCGTGATCTGCGCGTAAGCGCATAGTGCGCGTGCGCGCCCATGGGGTTTTCCAAACTTTTGGCTTTTCATGATTTCTCCATTTTGTATGCTTTCCTTTCACTCCTTTGATCTCTTCCTAGCCCTTTTCAACCTGAAATCACTAGCAAACACATTAAGGCATCTAGTGGAATCAAAGACAAATCAAAATTATCAAATTAAAGGTCTAAAAAGCATATTTTCACATCTAAGCACAAGTATGGAGACAATCACAAAACCATGCTATTTCATTGGATAAATATGAGGAAAGGTTATCAAAATGCTCTAAATGCAACACAAGATAAACCCTACAAAGGAGGTTTATCAAACATCCTTCTCCTTTAAAATTCAAAAAGTTTCCAAAACCAGTTACCTTCAACAACAATAGTTCTCCTTTTTACCATCTTCTTCGACTGTCATTATCACGAAGAACTCCAAGCTTCAACTTTTACTAATCTTCTGCATTTTTCTAGTATGTTCTTCTTCGTCTCATTCTCATGTTACCATTAGACACTTTTACCACCTTCACTAGTTTTCTTTAAACTTCTTATTCATAAAAAACCTAATCTTTATTCAAACTGACCAATTATTTTAGGGCTCACACATTATCAAGTGATTTTCCTTTCTCATTCTAATCAAATTTAGAAAACTAGTAATTAAATCCATCTCTATTCAAACTGTACAAAAATGGATGCCTCAACTTCCTTGACAGCATCTTCGGTGAACGCCAAAGAGAAACAACCCGCAGAACATAAAGAAGAACAAGAAACCATAAAATCTTTTAAGCAATTAAGCTTGAAATTCCTTTCAACTAAAGCAGACACCATTATCGAGGATCCAGAAGATACCACCAACGACAAAAAGACATTATTCCCTTTTTCTATCGAAATTGAACTTCAATGCTTCCTCAGTCCCTAAAATCCCTGGAACAAGCGAAAAGGGTTTTTCACTTTTTTTAGTAGCAAAAACCAAGACTTACTGATTAAACAAGACCTTTTTGTAGCCCCCTTTGTTGATCATGCTCGTTCATTTCAAATCAACCCCATAATTTCTTTAAAAAATACAAATTTTATGACTTGGTTAAAAGGCTGGAACCTTTTGAGACGAATAAATGGAAGTTTTGAGGAATCTATGATCTTGTTAGACTCTCACGCTTCCAACCATCAACACACCATTGTATCTGCTTTGTGCTTTTGGAACAAAACTACCAAGAATTTTCATCTACCATGTGGCATGGTCAGACCTACGCTTTTCAACATAGCAGCTATCATAGGGCTTCCATCAATTGGTCCTGTAATCACTTTTGACATGAAACCTTAGTACAAATACAACATTGTCGAGAAGAACTCTTATGGAGAATTCATCAGGCATAACATAGGAGAGCAAGACACACCAGTCACAGATGATGAGCATGTGGCCTTCCTATACTACTGGTTGAATACTATAGTTTTTTGTTCGAGAAGTATTTCGATGCAAAAAATATACATTCCTCTTGCTTCTCTCATTCATGAAAAGAAAAACTCAATCTGGCCACGCTACTTTTGGGAAACCTATATGATAAATTAGGACAAATGGTTGACAACCTTCGTACTAGATCATCAGTCAGTACTGGAAGGCCACTTTGGTTATTGAAACTTTGGCTCAATGCATCAATTTTTGAGAAACACATGAAGCACAAAGGGGGAATACCTCCTTTTGAAAGGCAAAGTACTGAAGGCGTTCAATTGATTACCTTGTAGCCAAACTTCATCCATTCATATTCCACCACTAAATTTTTCTGGGAAGTTTTTCGAAACTACACTTGAGCAAATATTTTAAGAATGAAGAATTAAATTTTGCTCCATTTGTTGATCGTAAATCTAGGCCAACTTGGTTTCGACGTTCAATAGTTTTAAAAAATAACGATGAAGATGCAGAACGTTGAGCGATGAAATATGGTCTTACTTCCTCACCATTCAAGTGATACCAACATGTATACCTCAGTATAAGAAAAACCAATTTCGAGTTACTCTTCATGCTCCCCATTATGTTGCAAGACAAATGGGCTTTTCTTAGGCTATCCCTATCCCATTTCCGAACAAAACTCCTCCTCTCTGCCAAATAAATCTTGATAGAAAAAAGAAATCGAAAAGTGCCTTGAGCAAAATGAAAAGTGTTGAAAACATTACTTCCCTCTTTCCTTCATTTGCAGCAGTTATGTTACCAAATCTTTTATTGAATGGTGAAATTACTATTCACACTATGATCGACCACTAGAATACATCTTCCAACGTCTCATCAAATCTTCTATAGACACCCTCAACATGCCAACTTCTAAAACTTCAAAAAGAAAAGTTGAGCCATCGCAGCATTGGAAAAGGAAGAAGGTACAAAAAGTTTCACCAAAAGTCGTCCAAAGCAGCAAGGTAAGTCGATAAACTTCTATTCCATTTTCTTATATAAATTTTCATATTTCTTTCTTTTGATTAATTATATGTTTCTTTTAACAAAAAACTCCAATCTAGGAGGATTCTTCCATTCAAGAAAACACTGATAAATCCACCAACTTGCCCATAGAAGAAACTCCCAACAATTCTAATAACTCTTCTGCTTCTTCCAGCACTTCGAGCTCTAACAATACTGCCACAAGTTTTACACACTCTTCTAGCTCACAACCTCGAGAGATCGAGGTATTTCAATAATCTTTATCTATTCCATTTAACAAAATCATACTATCATATCTTAACACTATTTTTTGATACTTATAATCTGATCACTACAGGTCGAAAAACCCACTCAAGAGCCACTTTCAGTTTCGAACGTAACACCAATCAGAACTAAATCTCCTGACAAGAAGGAGAAGGAGCCTTCATCGTCTTCCTCATCAAGTGCCCTTATTTTGTCGCATTATTTGCATGAAAAAAAAGAAGTTAATCAACCTGTCAAGAAATTTGACTCCAAAGATCAACAAGAAAAAGGAAACCCTTTGAAAACTCAGACCATCGAGAAAGAACTTTCTCCTAAAAAGATTGATGTCGATCTTACAATTCCTTCTTCTCCTTCCGTGGAAAATATCCAATTAAAAAATGAGAGGAAGACACAAAACCTATATCCAATGCTAATTCGCAAATTAATGAGACATCAAATCTTGTCGAGAGAGCTAGTCCTAGTATCAATCCACAACAAGAATGCAAACAATTACTACACTTCTGGTAGTTAGCAGCGGTTCTGAAGTAATATTGCGGCGGATAAGGAACCGCCAAAAAATAAGGTGCGGGTAAACAGTTAGAGGTGACTTATGTTAACCACTAGAATAATCACCGCGAAATAGCATTTAGTTTTGTGGTGGTTATACCCGTTGCCATAGTTGGTAACATAAATGTCTATCATTTTAGCAAACCGCCGCTAAATAGCATGTAGGCAAAAAAATTACAGTCGCTTTACAATGGCTAAGAACTGCCGCCAAATACATTTTTCCAATTTTTTTAATCATTTTATGTCAATTTCTACATGTGTTGCCTCTTTTATTTCGTTTGTTTTTTGTTAGTTTAATTTATTAGAAATTAATTAAATAAAAAACTTTTAAGCAAATTAAAAAACAAAATACTATAACCAAATATATATATATATATATATATATATATATATATATATATATACACGCAAATATAATATATATAATAAAATTATCATAAGTGCATCATTATTCCTTATAAATTAAAATGAGGTAATGTCAAGAAAATAAACATTAAATACTAAAACAAATTAAATTCAATACCATCTATTTCAGTTGACTCAAACTCATTATTTTTATTGCAGGTCATGATTGCTAGAAAAAGATGGCCTTGCGTGCGATGAAGTTAGTGCACTCCCCAAAGAATCCAACTCTGTAGCAACATCAGGTGGCAAATTGTCTCCTTGTTGTTGGATTAGATATCTCAAAAGATTTTCCATCACCTATCTCTTTTTCTTATCTTCTGTTGCCTCAACCTTTAATTCTGCAATCTATAACGATCCGCATTTTTGAAAAATCTAAATATAAATAATTTATAATTTATTTTATTAATTGGAGCTCCTTATTTTTAGAAACTAATTTACTAAGAATAATTAAATTGATTTTTATGATTATTAAAGTTTAACTTAATTATGATTTGTTCTATTAATTTGAACTATTTTTAAATATCAGTACTCAATTTAACTTAAATATCTATTAATTATGATTTATTCTACTAATTTACTATTTTTAAAGTTTAACTTAAATATCGGTACTCTTCGATGAATTTAGCTTTGTTAATATTTAATCGTATATTTTTTATCATTATGTTACTAATGTCATTTATATTAGTAACTCATCATATATATATATATATATATATATATATATATATATATATATTATTTGTGTTTTAATATATCCAATTTTTATAATTATCCGTTTAAAATATTTATAACTTGAATCGTTGACTCAGCAGTTTAAACGAGTGACACGTGGCCTTAATGCACTTGCCGCTTTATTAATCTTATCATATCAGCATCTTCCTTCTTTCTTTCTTTTCTTTTCAACGGAACCAAGATAAAAAAAAATGGAGGGAGCCATGAGTGAGAGAGAATGAGAAGCCATGGAAGCCATAACCTTCAGCATTTGATTTCTTGACTTCTGTAATTTTGATAAAAAATATAATCTGATTAAAGTGTTCGTATCTTTCTCCTCTTCCTGTTGACGTTACTTTTATTCAGGAGAAGTCGCCGAAGAGAGCCACTGAAACTTCCATATCCGCGGCTAAGAGGAGCATCGCCGTTGAGTTGCCATGAGAACAGTCAGACAAGATAGAGAGAGAACATGATGGAGAAGAGGGGAAGGTGTGGTGGTTTCCTTCACTACCGTTGCAGCCACCGAAGTCGTCGGGAGCCGTCGCTGTTGCTGTTTGAGGCTGACTGGAAGAGTGGAGGTGATGGTGGCACGACTGTATGTGACAACAAGGGTTTGCGTTGCTGCCGAAGCTCTCTGCCACTATTGCTGGTCAAGAGAAATAAAATTTTTAGACTTGTTTGGTTTTATGGGTTTGACTATTTGAGGTAGGGGCGCTTTTCTTAAACTTATTTTACTTTTAAGAATTGTTACAAGTTGTTATTAATGCAATAAATATATTTTTATGATTTTTGTAAGTCTTAAAGATTGAATTGAATTATTTTGGAAGGGTGTGATTATTTATCTGATTGATTTATTGAATTATTGAGGATGCCGGTCATTTTGATTTGTCGATTTAGTTTGTTGAGTTGGTTATTGTTGAACTTTTTCTTGAATTTGGTTTCTGAATTATAATAGAATGACTTGAGAAAATTGGAGTTGATTTTGTTTGATTTGTCGAAAATGAATTTGAGAATTGGAATTGATTTGGAATGAGTTTGAGAAAGGGTTTGGTTGGGACCCGAGAAGGGTGACAAAGTCCAAGTTTTAGAGGAGATGCTGCCGACATTTTTATAAAACTCTGAAATTTTGTTTGAAGCGTTATTTAAAAGAAACTTTAGTTTAAGAATCATAGTATTTAATTTTGATTTATTATGAAAAGATGATTTATTAGGAAGTTGATTTGAGACTTTTGTTCTGGTGAAAAGGAGTTTTATAAAAGAGAAATGGATCTGAATTGTTCTTAAAAAAGAGATTTTGATATTTGAAACACTTGGGCAATACGCAAGGATTATAGCTTAGTTCCACTTGTTCCGGGTCAAGATTTTTTAAGAAAATTGTGGTGTTGAATGTAAGTTTTGATCTGCCAAAGATCGTAGTGGTGTACTGCTCTTAAATGGTGGGGATCATGGTTATTTACTGCCCACGGGTGTGTGATTTCCAATTGAAAATCTTGTGAGGATCGTGGTGATGTACCGCTCGCAATGGTGGGGATCGTGGTGGTGTACTGCCTACCGATTTTCAAGAGGACGATATCCGAATTAGCTACCGGATATGTCAGGTTCTGGCAAAGTAACCGACACGTGAGCTCACGGCCTGTAGGATAGGCATGCAGCATGTTGCATTTGTTTGCCTTGTTTGGGTGTTTAAGTGTTTTGGTTTGCCTATTTGATGACACTACAAAAATAATCACTTTTAGCGGCCATTTATTTTACTTTTAGCGGCAATAAAAATAGCCGCTAATACATTTACCGGCAATTAGACATTAGCCGTCTTATGCTTTGCCGCTAAAAGATTTTAGCGGCAATTATAACATTTGCCGGTAAAGACCTTTTTAATGGCCGCAAAAAGTATATAACTTTTTGCAGCTATTTTTTTGGCAATTTATATGGCCACAAAAAGTATTCTAAGATTGCAATGTTATTCAATTTTTAGTGGCCATTACTATTGCCGCCAAAACCCATTTTACCGGCTATTTATATGGCCACTAAAAATAATTCTAAAATTGTAATGTTGTTCATTTTTAGTTTCCATTACTATTGCCACTAAAATATTAAAACTTTAGTTATGTTCACTCTTTTAGAAATGACAACCTATCATTTTTTTAAAATTTCAAATTATTTTTACCAACAATTATTATTATTGTACGTAATATAAATATACTAAAATTAATTAATACAAAATAAAATATTTCATTAAATTCAAAATATTTATACACAAATTTCTCTTGAAAAGTAATAAAGCATAATACAAATTTAAACAACACAAATATTACAAAAAAAAAAAGAATTTAAAAGTAAATCTACATTATATATTTAGAAAATAAAGTGGACTTTGTCCCAACATGTTTAGACCAAAATGCCAAAGTGTGTACTCCATTTGCCTGACCAAGTCTTTTATTGGTGTTGTGCCAAAGACAAGATCCTGGTTCAACAGAATAGCTGCCTCTGCTACAATAATAACCATATATCATTAACACAAGTATGTAAAATCATCAAGGGATCACTAGTCAGAACGTTAAGACATGCTAAACCAGGTATCTGATAACAAAACAAAATTAGTGAGATTTTAGAACATTAAGACATGCTGAAACACTAGTCAGTGATATCAGTTAAACCTATCAACAGTTCAGTGCGGTTAGAAATCACACCAGAACTATCTCCCAAGAAAAATGACCAGCATTTTGAGCAGCTATTCCTCTCTCAAAGCTTTGAATGGCATACGAGTCCTAACAGATATACATAGAAAAAAAGAATAGCAAGATAAATACTTGATTCAACTAAGATTTTCAATGAGTTGAAATAATATATTCCAAGGGATAGAGTAATGTTATTTGGCAAGGTAAAAAAGTGCTTACATGAGCTCAAGGACAAGTGCAGATGCTCCGCCTCCGCCATTGCAGATGCCAGCAACGCCATATCTCCCATTCTTCTGTCTCAATACCTAAAACAGTCGAACCCAAGTTGGTTCATATACATGCGAAAGTATGTAAGGGTGAAGGAATAAGATGCTTAGAGTAACCAAGATTGCAATTTACCCCTATTAATGTAACTAGGATTCGAGCCCCGCTACAACCCAGTGGATGGTCTAATGATACAGCTCCACCATGTACATTAAGTTTGTCCTGCATTTAATAAGAAATGCATGAATTATATACAATATTTAGTCATGTAATAGGGCAGAATGAAGGAATCAAATTGGAGAAGCAGCCATGCTAGCCAAAAGAAAATGTCAGATTAATGTTCAAAGAACTAGTTTAGTCACATGAACACTCACAGGACTAAGACGAAGAAGCTTCTGATTTGCAAGAGGCACAACCTGTATAGAAGAAATTAGAAGAACAAAAGATAAAGGAAATAAGAATGAATGAGTAAAGGGTGCTGTATTCCTTACAGAAAAAGCTTCATTTATTTCATAATAATCAATTTGAGAAGCCTCTAGACCAGCATTTGATATAGCTTTTGGTATTGCAAGGGCAGGAGCAGTTGTAAATAATTCAGGTTCCTGTAAGAATCATTTTGATTCAGCTCTACATGATCATATTTATCAAGATCAAAACAGTTTAGAATAATCAGTCACAAGACCTGAGCCACATCCGCGAATCCTCTTATCTTTGCTATTACATGCAATCCGAGCTCACGTGCTTTCTCTTCACTCACTAGCACTATCGCAGCAGCTCCATCACTAGTCAAATCCATAAACCAGTTCATTATCAATAAAAGGGCATGCACTTCACAACCTTGTGATTACTATATCACAGTTTTCTAGAGTGGTATGATTAAAACTAATCGAATTTCTTGCAATGTTTCATGGAACCATTCCCATGAATTCACATAAGAATAAAGAATGCACTCTAGATTTTAGAGACGGACCTTATGCTAGAAGCATTGCCAGCAGTCACAGTACCACCATTCGGCTTGAAGTTTGCTCTAAGCTTCTTTAACTTTGCAGCATCAAACTAGCCACAAGAACAATAATATAGATATCAATCAAAATGCACAAGTTTCCACCATAATCCAATGCCAAGCAAGTCAGAAAGACCATAAATCAAGTAAACTGTGAACTGTAAAAAGTCAGAAGAACTTTCGAACTAAATAACAGAAGTAATCACACCAATATTAACCATTGTATGATACCATATAAACAGAGCTTAATTTTAGGGTGTTCAAAAAAACCTTAACCTTGGCGGTACCAAAAGGCTAAATGCTGAGATAACACTGAAAACACAAATAACAAGAACGTTGAATCAATAATTACACCATTAACATCCTTTAAACACAAGAATAATAACCCCTTATAAGTTACTAGTACTATATTAATTCAAATAAATAATAAATGGTAGGGGGTTCCACATAGTACATAAGAAATGATAAAGAGTGCTCTAACACTAATGATCATTGTCATTATGCGAATAATAAAGGTGCATGAGCTAATACAGATATAAGTAGTAATATAATATATCCATAAAAAAAGATATAATAATAATATAATCGGTAGTAACTGAAAGTACACTTGTGGATAATTAAAGAATTTTCTACTAGGCCTTTAGGTTAGAGTATTTAATTTATTATTTTAATATGATGTATTGTAATTGTTTGACAAGTATCCTAATGCATTATGAGAAAATTATAATAGTAACTGAAAACTTAATTTTAGGGTATTGCATTAGTGTCTTTGTTGCTTATTTGTCTTCTTCTTCCAATCAACTCTCTGGACAAGTTTTCATCATCTTGTCGTATATAGGTGGCTACTTAACGCTCAGTAACCCGAATCAACTAAACTTGAGAAAATTGAATGAGAATTCTAAATTTTCTACTATTATAAAAACCACATGAAAGTTATATTAATGCTAAATTGTTCTGTCAAAAGACTATGGATGAAATGCCACTTTTGTTTTAGCCAGGGATGCAACCTACAGCAATCGACCTCATCCTCTCTTACAGAATCCATAACAATCAACTTCTCTTTATTTGATAAAAAAGATATAGATGTTCTACGTGATTCGCATCACATTCTATATCAATATTTCATATTGCAAAAACCCAGTAACCAAAATGAAGACCAGAATTCAATAAAAGGGAATATAAATCTAGAATGTTTGTGGGAGCAGGACATAAAAAGTTAAGCATAGGAAATAGAGTTACCTGAACCATTTCAGGGGGGGCCCTCATCCTTTGCAAAGCACCCACTTTGTAAGATATATAGACACAAGGAAGTTGAGAATACAAATAGAGATGACAAAGACAATGATGGGAGATGTACTGGCTCCCATGTAAAAGATAGTCCCAAATCCGAGGAGCAAAAGAATGAATAGAACACGGATATTTATTCCCAGGAGAATACGAAATATCTGCAGAAAGATGGGAGTGAGAAAATGGTTGAAATTAGATGATGAAGGAAGCAGTGGTAGTGGAGTTCATTTACCAGTGGGGTGTAAGGTTTGGTGCGCATGTTGGGGATAGTTCTTGGCCTGTCGTGGTAAGGCCCTAAAGAACCAGCCTCCTTGTCGTCATCAATCATCATGCCGTGGCTGGAATTGACCCTGCGCGGCGCGCGATAAGGGTTGTACTCACCACCAAATTGGGGCAAGTCACCGCCTGACCCCAGTTGCTGAATTTTGAATTCCCTTTTTTAATCCCACACTCACTCTCCACAAACTCTTACTCAGCATGCAATGCAACGCACTTGCTTTTTGGATTCCTCCCTTGTTCGCTTCACTATTTCATAAAATAAAAAAAAGTAAATAATAAACGCTCTATGCCATTTGATTGCCATTCTAATTACAAGAAATTAGATAGAATATGCAGAAATAGATCTGAAGGGATCGGCAACACGATCTATGCCTAAGGGAGTGAGTGAAACCATTAATCGTAACTGAAATAGAAATTGGAAAAGATCTAATACTTACGGGTGTCAAGAGTGGTGAATCCCAATTGACCTTCAGCTTCCTTCCTTCCTTCCTTCCATTATATTCAGAGTCCTCCAGAATGGGAACCACACCATCTCTCAACCAATTAAGAATGTGATGGAAGTGTTTACCATCCCTGTCAACAAAGACATATTCCTGCAACCAGTCATTGCAATTTTAACCAAATCAATAAACAAAGCCAAACGTGCATAATTGAGGAAACCATATACAAGTATAAACAAAGAAACAAAGAAAGACAAAATTTGACATTGCCTTATCAGAATCTAGGAAGAGAGTATGGCGACCATTGAACATAGCAGCCAGCATTGAATCAGGCTCCCGCTGAGTTAACGTATCAGTGGTGGTGCAGAATTTCTTGCCCTCTGCGAAAAATTTTCACGAGTAAGGACCAAAATACATAATTATGACAGATATTCATCTTTCCTCAACCAAGAATTGAACGGTCCAAACTTCAAAATAATAAATTCGCAATTACATAAAATCCCTAATTCTAGAGAATTGGGGAAAAAAGGATTGGAATGAATGAGAGAGATAAGAAACATACTGATGTGAGGTGAACGACAGAAGGCAAATGAGATTCGGAGTCCTTCATTGTAAGCAGAGAAAGAAGGAGAATGAAGAGTATCGCAGTCGCAGGACTCACACCAAAACTACGAGCTCAAGCTTCCATGGCACAACACTGACACTATTTTTTGGTTTTCCGATTTGGATCAAAAGAATCAGGAATTTACAACGCAGATCTGAGGTGGAGGAATAGAGATGCGATTCGAAGTGTAGGATGATGGACGGGGGCTGTCAGCGGTGGCAAGGCCTATGGCGGTGATGGTCGATGATGGAGGGAAGTGAGTTCCATT
Source organism: Arachis hypogaea (assembly GCF_003086295.3). Classification (NCBI taxonomy): domain Eukaryota; kingdom Viridiplantae; phylum Streptophyta; class Magnoliopsida; order Fabales; family Fabaceae; genus Arachis; species Arachis hypogaea. Next base: position 88,720,896 of record NC_092048.1, on the reverse strand, counting down.
AAGGTAGTGACGGAGGGAAGTGAGTCTTCTGAAGAACCAAACCCCCAACACAAGAACAATTTTTTTTCTTTTTCTTTTTCAATCAATTTAGTTTAAGAAAATAGGAATATGCTTACTAGCAATAATAACAATGGCCGTTATTAATTTGAAAAAATAAATATTAAAGTAAAAGAAGTAATAATTTAGTGACAATAATAATAATTACCATTATAACATATATTAATAATGGCAAATGTATAATGGCTACAAAAATATAAGTTAAATAAAGGAAATAGTAGCCATTGTATTATTGCTGCTAAAAGTTTGTCGCTAAAAATAAATTTTGTTGTAGTGTGAATTTTGTTTAACTGGTAACTGTGATAATTGCTGTAACTGTTCTTTAAATGTGTTTGCCTTGTATTTGTTTGTGCTTATGATTGATTTCTATTTTGAGTATTTGGTGGTAGATTGATGATAGCAGTGATGGATTTTGTTGGGCCGGAGGCCGAGATTTGATTTAATTTGGGCCAGAAGCCATGATTGGTTGGATCAATGGTAAGTTTTGGTTAAATGTTTTCTTAGTAAGCGGTGAAATGTGTGGAATGTTATTTTTCTTGAAATTTTTTTTAAGAAAAATGAGTTTTAGATTTGGATAATGAACTGACGATCACTGCGATTGAAAATACTTTTTTTTAAATATCTTCTTATAACAATTCTTAAACCCTCTATTGAGAACTAGCAAGGACGATGTTCTCACCCCCTACAGAATTCTTTTTTCAGGACCGACGAGGAAGCTTGCGGAGTTTTTTGTTAAGTTCTTAGATACGCTACTTCTGTTTGTATATATATGTTATAGATTTTCCTCACCTTTATTATTATAATCTTGTAAGAGGGACAGGAGTTGTATGTTTCGTATGTATATTATATTTATAGGCTACTTGTGTAAGAAGTTTTGTATATATGTATATGTATGTTTGTATTAGTGAAAAAGAGCTTTCGGTTTTTCAAAAAAAAAAAAACGATACGGTCTTGAGTAAAAGTCTCTTATTTTATTATTAAATATATGAAGTCGTCGTAATACTTCTTGCTATCAGAGTGGTGCAGTCGGAAATATGACAGTCTAATAGTAAGGGTGTTACATAATCATCCTCTAATACTCTTCAATTTGCACATCAGAATCCGATTGTTTTGTAGTAGTATTACCAGAAAGTTGAGTGGGACATGGTCCAACACCTAAGGTATGAACTCGTCCTGGGTGATCCTTTCCAAGAACTTGTCCAAGCGAATTATTTTGTGAAAGCTGCTTGGAGGATTCATCTTGGCTTTCAATATTCGCAGTTGCTTCCTACAGATATACTAGAATTAGGGTTATAATGATTTAAAATTAGCACAATAAATATAATAAGAGAAGTAAAAAATTTTAAAACATTCCTTACACCAACAACAGGCACATCGTCATGGATATACGAGTCACTTTTTTTTTTATGAATTATGGTCCATAACTCTCCTCTATGAATGGGCTTTCTTTGTAGTTTCTCCTATAATATTGATGTCGACACAATTATATAAATAACAACACTATATTTAGGAAAATGAAGCAAACTCTGAAACACAATAATTATTTGTTACCTCTTCGTCTTTTCATCTTGTCAATGTTTTGGAGCCACCAGTATGTGTGTGAATTTGCATTGATTGATTTAAAGAATTTTATTTACACTTTTTCTATGAACAAATAACAAAACAAATACAAATGAGACTGGACTAAATATTATAAATTTATCTTTTACGTAGACATATATATTTTAGGGGAAATAAATATAAAATACCATTTGTTGCCTTTGTTTCTTCCTTCAAGCGATATACAAGAAATCATTTCCAGTGATTTTCATCTATTCCTGATGGGAGATGCTTAACATTTTTTTAAAGAGTCTTTGTTTCATCGTAAAACTTATGATACAAGTTGTGTCTTGTATCCTTCTAGTTTTTTCATATCCTTTGCATAATTCCCTACTTTATTTTTCCTCCGGTGTCGTTCTCGTAGTGAAAGACCTGCTACAATTATTTGCCATTGTTAGTAACCAAAACCAATCAATAAGCATAAGACTATGGTAATGTGAAGAATATCAATAACAAAAAAAAGGCTAGTTTAAAATGAAAAAGTATAAGAATATAAGAATCTAGATGGCATTTAGTCGTTATTACATATAAGATAGAAATGCTGATTTAAACATATGAAACACAAAATATGAAAATTTAACCAGCAATATAATTTATCCATGTCGAAGTTTTCACACAAAAAAAATGATAACTAAATTGCCTTAATATGTCGAAATTAAAAGATCTACCTTAACTATGTTGTATGCGTGTTCCTTGATAGCTTTGTTCACTGTCTTCCAACTCTCTTCACAGATGAGAAACTAGGAATAGTCAATACCCAATTGGTTGCAACTCTTTGTTAAATAGGAGTATGATCTTTCTATTTAGAGGAAGTGCTATAGCCTCATTGACGCTCATCTTCATCCCTTTTGTCAAGCCATCCTCTAAGAATTGTTTAAAAAAATTGCAAGATAATCGTTGCACAAAAGAGAAATAGAAGTAAAGGACTTTAAAAATTAATATTAACAAAAATAGGAGGAAGAAAATTTACCAATGATAGTAACTTTCCAATTGTAACGACCCAATTAAACGTTATCAAAAGGCAGAACAATATCTACTACTCTTCTGCATGATCATACGTTGTCATAGGACGTCTCACTGGTATTTCATCAAGTAGCCTCATTACAGGAGCCTCGTAGAAAGGATTTAGGTTAAAGTTCGTATTTAAAACCAGTCTCTCAGTATTTACATATAAACAGAGAACGGAGTTTATCCTAGACTCAGAACACTACCTAGAACAGAATCCTCTTTGCGGAACGATCACTCGCAAGTCACGGAAGAGTACTCCTGCCTCCATTTGAAGGGGGGAGAGAATGGATAAGAACAGGAAAGTTCTTAGTAGAGTCGGGCTAATTAGTCAAGTTAATCACTTCCGTCGTGCTTATTAGTCAGTAATATATTTTCTAGTAAACAGAAGAAAACATAGAGAATAGATAAATAGAGAAAACGGAAAAATAGAATACAAATATAGAAATACAAGATAATAGCACATAGTAAATACAGAGAATAAAATACAAACAAAGAAAGTATATATCCATACAACAATCATAACAAAAAAATGTGCAACCAAGTATGATGCATGTCTGTCCTATGCAGGTCATGAGCTCACGTGTCGGTTTACACCCTACAGCCCGACATTACCTAGGAACAAATCTTAGATATAGTTTTTTATTGTGTCCTTCGTGCATACATGTCGGTGGTTAAGAATACCACTCTTTCGTGACTACCGGCAGTCGACACAAAGCTCGCTACGATAATATACACACAAAGGGAAATAACAGTCCTCAGTTTGTGTGCATCTTAGAGATCAACACACAACAAAATAGCGATCCTCAATTTGTGGGCTATCCCCAAGATCAACACACAATAAAACAGCGATCCTCAGTTTGTGGACTATCCCGAGATCAACACACACAACAGTTTGTGGGTTATTCTTGTAATTAATGATTATTAATTCGTGGGTTTTCCCACATTTTAACATTTTTCATTATCCTTTCTAAATCTCAACAATTCATATAATACCTAGCCCTAAACGCAATCAAGCACTAACTATGTTGCTCCTAGATCACTTTCCTAATCGACATTTATCGTTGCATTTAAAGCTTTACTTACTTTTTCTTCTTTCTTTTATCTTTTCTTCAACTTTTTATCTTTCTTTTATCTTTTCATCACTAACATGTTCTTACCACACCCTAGGTATTTTATGAAGGTAATTATGAGATTTTGAGCTTAAAGTTGTCTTCCTAAAACTTTTAGAAAAAATTGCCTTTTCACTATTATTTTATTATTATTTATTTTTTAATAATATTTTAATCCAAATTTCAAAAATTTCATTTTGATCCCAAAAATTTTATAAAAATTATATTTTGACCCCTTAACTTTTGATTTTTATACTTTAACTCCCTAAACTTTTAATATTTATACTTCTCCCAAAACATAATATTTACACTTTAACTCCAAATGGATCAAAGAGCTGTTCTTGAGTGTTCTTGATAAAACTCAAAGTGTTCTTCGTAAATTCTTCAGACTCTTTCTTTAATTCTGACCCGTTTTTCAATCTTTTTGGTAACCGTTTTTTTTTTAATTCAAATTAAATTTGCAGCCACTAAATATCCATGATTTTCACTTGATTTCATCACAATTTCATCCCTAATTTAAGGGTTAGGGTTTGATTTTCCAGCTGCACCCAAGAACAACATTCATAGCTTGAATATCAAATTTTATCAAATTTTCACCAAAATTTCACCAAGAATCTCTCATAAACAATCAATTTCAAGCATAACCAAACCATACAACAATCACACAACTCAAACACAATTAATCAAGATTAATTTCACCAGACCTACCTTAATTTGTTTTTCCAAATTCGGTTGCTCTTTGAAGTGTTCTTAAAGCACATTTTCCTCCTAATATCAATCAAGAACAACTTTAAACCTCAAGATCACCAACGGGCCGAACCTTAGCAGCAGTTTAGGAAGGGATTTCTCATCTCAAACTTGCTGGAAATTAAAGTTCCTTGGCCCACAAGTCAAGTTAAATAAGAGATCTAAGGAAGAACATCAAGAAAACACATGTTTAAGCATGGTGTTTATAACCGAACCAAAGAGGAGAGATGAGCAGCCACCTAACCTAATTTTGATCCATGAAAAGTGACATGGATTTGAAGAGGAAGGAGAGAGGATCCCTTTAATTGGTTTGAAATTTTGGTTTGGAAGAAATCAAGATTTGAAGTTCTATGTGTTCAAAATTTTCTCTCTTTTCTTTCTCTCTTATTTTCGGCCGTTCAAGGTAGAAATGAGCAGCTTGGAGTGTCTTAGGGGTGGGGGAAAATGTGCTTGATGATAATTTGCTAGTTAGGGAGGTGGTTGAAAAATATCTCAGGTATATAATTACTGAAACTAGATATATTAGAACACAAATAACAACACTTATAGAGATTAATATATGAGCTGCTAATATAGATGACACTAGTAACATGATTAACATGAGAATAAAAAATATATGAGGAGGCATTAGCATTGCTAAAGTCATCAAAGAGTGCTGGTGTTAACCTACACTAGTAGACTGTGAGTCCGGTTAAACTTATCTCCTGTTTTTTACTAAAGCAGATCAAATAAAATTATAATATTACTTAAGTAGCTCTAATATTAATATAATAATAATTTTATATTACTATTTCTCTTCTATCACGAATCGAGTTCGGCTCGTCAAATTGAGACTAACTATAGAAACTAGAATATGAAATTCCTAACCTAAGCGGCTCAAAAACTAGGTTCTTCGCGACTATGTCGTCGAGCTTAACTCAGTAGAGGTTATTGCTTAGCAATGACATAATGATGATGTAGATTGGGGTTATTGATGATGCAGTAGAGGTGCTTGGAGGTGCTTCCTTCACAGAACTTCCAAAAAACTCCGTTTTGTCAAAAACTAGGTCGTTACATTCTATCCTCCTTAAAGAAAATTTTGCCCTCAAAATTTCAGCCACGTGCAAGAATTCATCTTCAAGCGATCTATTTCTTTCAAGCCATCCTAACAAAGATACCGGTCCGTTCCTTACAACATCCAAATCTCACATAGACATAGCCATGGAGATCATAACAACTTTGAAGAAAGCTATGCCTCACATCGATTCGTCGTTCAGAGCTCAATTAAACTATGCCTATTCGCAGTCATTGAGGTCTTATCCGCACCAAACAATCAACATTAAGGTGATCAATCTTAATATCTCAAGTTAATCACGAACATTCCCAAAATGAGCACTCATAGACATTCATACCAATTGTATCTCAAAGATACCCTAACAGCATGAGACACACATACAGAGCATGCAGTGAAGCATGATTCAGTCCACTCCCCAGGCTCTACTAGAAATGAACTACTCTGATACCAAATTGTAACAACCCACTTTTCAATATGTCTATATTATATCGGAAATTGAGTGCTATCAACTTGTCTTCCTAATTATTATCTATTATTTGTTATATGAGCCTGAGTCGTTGTTTAAAGTGTAGTTTTTTGCAAGGTACTTTTCTTTGAAAATGTTTGGATTAATAAACGAAATAATCATAATTTATATACAAATAATAACAAGTAAAATAGTTAAAGACAACCACACGTATATACATCTCATACAGTTATCAACATTTAGTTATCCATCCTTTATTAGAGTATATATCTCACTTAGAACACCCCTAGAAATAGATAGATAATAATTATATATATATAGGCCCTGACCTGTTCAAAAATTCCCTAAGCCAGCGCCCAGGCTAGCCTAGACTCTATACTCACCTAATCCATCTAAACTACGAAAGCGGAGGAGAATACATGCTAGGTCTTCAAAATCCGGGTCAGGTTGAACGTCATCAAAAGGCGGAACATCATCTACTACTACTCCTCTACACGATCATACGTTGTCATAAGACATCTCACTGGTATTTCATCAAGTATCCTCATAACAGGAGCCTCGTACAAAGGAGTTAGGTTAAAGTTCGTATTCAAAACAGGTACAGATGTCAGCTAGTCTCTCAGTATTTACATATAAACAGAGAATGGAGTTCACCATAGACTCAGAACATTACCTAGAGCGGAATCCTCTTTGCAAAACGATCACTCGCAAGTCACGAAAGAATACTCATGCTTCCATCTGAAGGTGGGAGAGAAGGGATAAGAAGTGGGGAGTTCTTAGTAAAGTCGAACTAATTAGTTAAGTTAATCGCTTCCGTCGTGCTTATTAGTCAGTAATATATTTTCCAATAAGCAGAAGAAAACATAGAGAATAGATAAATAGAAAAAATAGAGAAACAGAATACAAATAGAGAAATACAAGATAATAGCACACCGTGAACACAAATAATAGAATACAAACAGAAAAAGTATATATTCATACAACAATCATAACAAAAAGAATGTGCAACCAAGTATGATACATGTCTGTCCTATGCAGGCCATGAGCTCACGTATCGGTTTACACCCTGCAGCCCGACATTACCTAGGAACTAGTCCTAGATATTGTTTCCCATTGTGTCCTTCGTTCATACGTGTCAGTTATTAAGAATACCACTCTTTCATGACTACCGACAGTCCACACAAAGCTCGCTTCCATAATATATGCACAAGGAAAAACAACAATCCTCAGTTCGTAGGCGTCCCCGAGATCAACACACAACAAAACAGCGATCCTCAGTTTATGGGCTATCCCCGAGATCAACACACACAACAGTTCGTGGGTTATTCCCGTAATCAATAACTATCAATTCGTTGATTTTTCCGCATTTTAACATTTTTTGCTATCCTTTCTAAAACTCAACAATTCATATAATACCTAGCCCTGAACGCAATTTATCTTTGTCTTTAAAACTTTACTTACTTTTTCATCATTTTTTTAATCTTTTCTTCAACCTTTTATCTTTCTTTTATCTTTTTCTCACTAAGATATTCTTACCACTCCCTAGGTATTTTATGAATGTAATTATGAGATTCTGAGATTAAAGTTATCTTCCTAAGACTTTTAAGAAAATTGCCTTTTCACTATTATTTTTAATAAAATAATATTATTAATAAAATAATATTATTTAATATTTTATTATCTTATTTAATAATATTTTAATCCAAATTTTTGAAACATTTCATTTTGATCCCAAAAATTTTATAAAAATTATATTTTGATCCCTTTAATTTTTTATATTTATACTTTAACCCCTAAACTTTTAATATTTATACTCCTGCCCCCAAAACATAATAATTTTATACTTTGACCCCAAAATAGATAAAAGGGTCGTTCTTGAGTGTTCTTGATAAAACTTAAAGTGTTCTTCGTAATTCTTTAGACTCTTTCTTTAATTCTAACCCGTATTTCAATTTTTTCGGTAACCAATTTTTTTCTAAAATTCAAATTAAATTACCAGCCATTAAATTCCCATGATTTCCACTTGATTTCAATAAATTTTCATCCCCAATATAAGGGTTAGGGTTTGGTTTTCCAGCTTCACCCAAGAACAACATTCATAGCTTGAATATCATCAAATTTTATCAAATTTTTACCAAAATTTCACCAAGAATCACTCATATAAACAATCAATTTCAAGCATAACCAAATCATATAACAATCGAACAACTCAAACACAATTAATCAAGATTAATTTCACCAAATCCTACCTTAGTTTGCTGCCCCAAATTCGGTTGCTCCTTGAAGTGTTCCTAGAGCACTTTTTCATGTTAAAAACAATCAAGAACAACTCTAAACCTCAAGATCACCAACAGGACAAACCTTAGCATCAGGTTAGGAAGGGATTCCTCATCTCAAATGTGTTGGAAATTGAAGTTCCTTGGCCCACAAGTCAAGTTAAACAAGAGATCTATGGAAGAACATTAAGAAAACACATGTTTAAGCATAGTGTTCATAACCGAACCAAAGAGGAGAGATGAACAGCCACCTAACCTGATTTTGATCCATGCAAAGTGACATATATTTGAAAAGGAAGAAGAGAGGATCCCTTTAATTGGTTTGGAAGAAATCAAGATTTGAAGTTCTATGTGTTCAAAGTTTTCTCTCTTTTCTTTCTCTCTTATTTTTGACCATTCAAGGTGGAAATGAGCAGCTTGGATTGTCTTGGGGGTGAGGAAAAATGTTTTTGATGATGATTGGCTAGTTAGGGAAGTGGTTGAAAAATATCTCAGGTGTATAATTACTAAAACTAGATGTATTAGAATACAAATAACAACACTTATAGAGATTAATATCTGAGCTGCTAGTATAGATGACACTAGTAACATGATTAACATGAGAATAGAAAATATATGAGGAGGCATTACCATTGCTAAAGTCATCAGAGAGTGCTGGTGTTAACCTGCACCAATAGATTGCAAGCCCGGTTAAACTTATCTCCTGTTTTTAACTAAAGCATATCAAATAATATTATAATATTACTTAAGTAGCTCTAATATTAATATAATAATATTATTATGTTATTATTTCTCTTCTCTCATGAATAGAGTTTGGCTCATCAAACTGAGACTAACTACGAAAACTAGAATCTGAAATTCCTAACTGAAGCGGCTCAAAATCTAGGTTCTTCGCGACTGTATCGTCGAACTTAACTCAGTAGAGGTGCTTGCTTAGTGATGACATAATGATTATGTAGATTGAGGTGCTTGGTGATGCAGTAGAGGTGCTTAGAGGTGCTTCCTTCATAGAACTTCCAAAAAACTCTATTTCGCCAAAAATTAGGTCGTTACTCCAATAATATGTATCTTTGCGTTTGCTGTCATTGTTCTAATCTTCGGGTTCGTGGGTATTCAATAAGTCATTAATGTGGTCATCAAACGACTCAACTTCATTCGCCTCCAGGTCATAATCTTCATCATCTAAAGATATATCGGCCACTTTATAGCGATGCCGAGTCTTTATGCATTATGTGGGAGTTTGAGGGTCATCACTTCGACTTGTCAATGCTAGCCGTCTATCAGTGCACGGTTCACGAAATGGTCATTAATACGGGATGCTGGAGCACTATTAGCTGACGAAAATGGAGGAGCTCTATCACGTGGTTGCTCACATGATACCTGAGCTCCTTTAGGCATTGTTCCAACTTTAAGGCAAGATGAAATCATTTAGAATGATATTGCACAAAAAGATTTAATTTTGAATTATTAAATTCATAAACTAATAATTTTTCGTGAAAAAGTTACAAAAAGGCTCAATGATATAATTAAAGGCTACATAATTTTTACATAATCTTATGTAAAAAAATGTTAAGGACGATCACTCATCATAGTATCCTTAGTTTCGGTATTAGTTCCGACATGATTTGGGGTTCCTGTATAATGTTGTGCTAGACAAATATTAGCAAAACAAAAATAAATAAAAAAAAGCATTAAAACAAATACAAAATAAGAACTACAAAGCAATACAAGGAAAAAAAAACATATACAATAGCTTAATAATTAGATCTAATGGTTATTAAGGAGTGCACATTGCCAACCACATTCTTTTTTTAGCTTTTAGCTTTGGTTCCGTTGAGTACAAATTTGGTTAATAATATATATACCTTATATTAGATCACTTCCTACATACACAAAGATGCGAATTGAGAAGAAACTAAAACATAATTAACAGTTATTGAATTTCGTTAAACTAACTCTGTAACGATTGTGAGTATATATACTGTGTGAAGTTTAATCCTAATTTTTTCGGAGGGGATTTGATATTCGATTTTATCTTTCTTGTCCCATATGCATATGTTTGTTTTTTCTAAGATTTGAAGCTAAAGTTTTTTCGTATAATATATTTATCATCTTAAGTAGTTTTTACATTAAATTATTATTAATATTATTATTATTTAATAAAAAATGAATAAAAAACTCAGATGTCTATTAATATATTCATTTCTATAACGTGTTTGTAGATGTTATAATTGTGATGTGTTTGAGTAATGCTCAGTCTAAGTAAGTGTAAATTGTTTTGGGTCTAACATGTATATAATTTTGGTGTGTGCAAAATCAGTCAATTTTTGTAGTATCTTTTATTATCTCATTGGAAAGTTATGAAACATATTCTTAAATACTTGCAAGGAACTAAGAATTTTGGTTGAGTCTTCAATAAGTCTGATGATTACAGATTGTATGGGTTTTTTGATGTCGACTAGGCTGCTAATTTTGAAGATCGAAACCTTGTAACTGGTTTTTGTACATTCTTTAGCATTGATCTAATATTTTGGTGCTGTAGCAAACAAATCACAATCTTTAGATTGTCTACAGAAGCAGAATTCAGAAGTTTGGCTATGTATGAAGCTAAGCTTGTGTAACGGCAAAATTTTGTCCAAGAACTAAAGATTAATCTCCCTATAGCACCTATAATCTTGTGCGATAATATGAATACTATAATATTGAAAGCAAATTCAATATTATATGAAAAGACAAAAAAATCTCAAATGGACATGTAGTCGAAACAAAATTAATAAAAAACAGCTCAATGTTGTACATATATTAAGAATAGATCCTGAAATTCTAACAAAACCATTGAATATAGCTTCTTTTCTAAGACTGAGATGCAAACTCATATTGGTTCCCAAACCTCTCTTGCGTTTGAGGGGGGATATAAAGGAAAAATAACTATCACTCTAGTTAGTTGTGTTATACGTGTACAATTTCTGTTATAGGTAGTTAGAGGTGTTCAAAATTTATTCTTGATCTTTCTTGAGCTTCTCTTGTTTATTCAATACCTATAAATATTGCCCTTTCTTTAGATGTGAATGACATTTACTTTACAGTTTCAATTCTGTATTTCTTTTTTCGTTTACTATCTTTTTTTCCAAAAAACTACAGATTTAGCATTCTATTTTCTCTATAACTTTTAAGATCATTTCAAGCTTAAATTTTTTGTGAAAAGTGATTTTGTGATATAATATCAAAATTTTTATGATCAAAAAGTTTAAAATTTAAAATTTGGTTCATTAGTAGATTTTCCCCTTCAGCATTAGGGAAGAAAGAGAGTTTTTTGTTTGCTCTCTCAAGAGTTTCAATCGGTCCGAGGAAGCAATGCGTATCTGTACCGATTGTGAAGGAGAATAGGATACTGGTGTCATTGACCTGCAAATGGGGATCGTCAATGATTTCATCATTTACTTGGTTAAGGATGCGAAGAGCTGGTGGAGATGGTGGTGCTATTATGGGGCCTTTACCCTTGCCTTAGGTGGCAGCCTAAGAAGAAGAACCAGCCTTTTTTCCAGGAGAGGAAGTAAGAATGAAGGTTGAGGGTTTCTGTGAGGAAATTTTTGGTACAGAGAAAATTTAGAGGATGATGAAGTTCGAGAAGTTCGAACAAAGGAGAGAATGATGAATTTAAAGTATTGCCGTAGCCGTTACTGTGGAAGGAATGCGAATAGAGGTAACTTCGTGAGGAAGATGAAGTAATGGAGAGAGAAAGCGCAAGTCTTGGGAGACGTGTCGAGTGGATCAATAGTAATGGAGAGTTTAAATGACAATTATTACTGGTTTGAAAACTAGCGTCTTTTGGATTAAGTGCTTTATTGTTCGATAATGATATCGAAGGCAACCACATTAATCCAAGGGGGCAATTTTTTGATCGAAAAATATTTTCAATAAAAGTGAGTTGAATCGAAATAAGTCAAGTGTGGTTTCTCGAAAAGACGCACGCATAAGTATGAAATTGGAGGTAATCAGCGCTGATTTGGATTTCGATTGTTTTGTTGATCAACTGAGCCAAATCAAGTAGAAGACTCGATTCGAAGAATTGAGTAAGGCCTTCGAAAGAGCTAATCGAATATTTGTGAAAGTGGGAAGTTAATGGCTTTTATTGAACGAGGAGATCATGGGGAATATCTACAATCATGCGGCGGGAACGCTTACCAAGAGAGACTGCAATTCAAATTTGAAATGTCATATTTAATTGTAATTAATTGTGAATTAATTGTCAGTTATGTAAGATTAGCCTATAAATACTAGGAAATATTAGTGAATAAGGGTTGGAACTTTTACTCAGAAAAAATACTCAAGCACACTCACATCCCAGCGAATTCCTGAGTCTGCAATCGAGTTAACTTTTCTGTAGGGTTCCTTCCATCTTCATTTCTTTTCTTTCAATTTACTTTACTTTTCTGTAAATTTGATATTTCAAGTAATTCTATTATCTCAAGTGTTTTATATTTTCTTTGTCCAAGTTATCTTTCTACACTTTAAAATTCTATGTCGAAGTCCGTTGATTCAATCAATTGCATTTTTATTGTTCTCCTTTAATTTTAATGCAAACTCTACTGTTTTTTGCACATTCATTCTTCGAAACTTTAATTATTTGTATTCCCTTTACAGATTTACAAATTTTCTTTACTTTATTTACAACACGTGTCTAATCGAAGACGCTTTGATGCGCTTTTAGAAAACGGGTACTCACACAGAGGAGTAGGTTTCGCTCCCAGATCACTAGATATCAAACCACCATCGATTTGCTAAAAATTAACAAAACAAATTAGCACGCCCAGTGGGACAGTTTTAAATCAAAGTGTATCAAATAAATATTTTTCCAGTATTTTTTAGTGTATTCAATTACGAAGTGGGAGGATCATTCACATGGCTGATGAATTATCGAATGTGAATGGTGGTTCATCCACCAATGATAGCATACCAGTGTCCATACAACAAGCCAACGTGTATTCACGTTCGGAAGGTGTAATTGGGACTGAAAGTATAGTCGTTACGACTATTCAAACTGAGAATGTTGGACGCAATATTCGTCCACGTGGCCCAGTGCCACCATATCAGCCTCCATTAACCGTTGGTTAGCCTCCTTATGGTCTCCCTCCTGGTTATACCCCGCTGGTGGGTGGTTTCGCGCCACCTGTCCGCTTTGGGAATGGAAATGGAGTTAATAATGTTCAAAACTCACAACAGCATTCCGAGTATTCTCGTGATTATACTGTGGGTTCCACTTCGAATGTTGCGAATTCGATGGCAGTATATCGACAACAAGTGGAGGAAAGTCATCATGACTTAGTCAATTTGTTGACTCAGCAAATGACTACAATTCTGAATCCCATGATGACTGATCATGAGTCAAAATTCGAGTATCTTGCTAGACAAGTCGATAGAATTGCTCGAATTGTTAATTATGATGAAGGTGAAAGGCATAATGTCAGGGGAAATAACAAAGGGATGGAAAATATTTTTCAAAATGAAAACAATATCCCAAATCAAGAAAATCCTCGCGTGGTTCCCCGGGGTCAAAATGTTGATGACTTTTTAGCCAGATTGCATGGTGGCGAACGCTATCAAGTCACTAGAATTGTAGAAGTTTTAAATCGGGTTGGATTGAACGTTGGATTTATGAACCAGCCGCATTTTGTCTCTGCTTTTTCCCAAGTGGTCCAAATGGCAGAAGTGCCAAGAGGGGTAAAAAAATCCAAAGATAGCCACAAAATTTGTTGGTGAAGTTGGAGAATCAACTACTGAACATGTTGCTCGTTATTTGGTTGAGATCAGAAATTTAGCTAATAATGAAAATTTGAAAATAAAACTTTTTCCTTCATCATTGACGAAGAATGCATTTAATTGGTTCTCGAATCTTAGACAAAATTTGATTATAACATGGAATCAGTTAGAAACTGCCTTTCACGCTCAGTTCTATTGAGGTGAAATGAACGTAGCAGTTACCGATTTAGTGGCTTTGAAACGTGAAGATAGTGAGACCATTGATGATTATTTAATACGTTTCAAAAATACTAGGAGTAGATTCTATGTGTCATTACCTGAGAATGAGATAGTGAAAATAGCAACTATGGGATTAGGATTCTATATGCGCAGGAAATTGCTTAATGTGCATATTCCCGATTTGGCACATTTGGCTGAAAAGGTTAGACAGACTGAACTCATGAAAAAAGAAAAAGAAAAATATAGAAATGAGCAGAGGTCAAAGAGTAGGTCTTTTACTCGAAAGGAAAATGTTGCTTATGTAACCATGGAGTCCTCAGAGGAGGAACTCGATTTCGAGACTGAAGTTGATTTGGCTGAACTTAAAAAAGGTCCTCCATATGTTTGTTCTTTGTTGAAGAAACTTTCTAACAATGAAAAGTCGAATGATTCAAAACTAAAAAGTGAAAAGAAATATAGTTTTGATATTTCAAAATCTGATCAGATTTTCAATGTGTTACTTAAAGATAAACAATTAGTTTTACCTGAGGGTAGAACTTTGCTTTCTGTGAAAGATTTAAAAGGAAAGCCTTATTATAAGTTTCATCAAGTAACAAGTCATTCGACTAACAGTTGTGTCTGTTTCAGGGACTTGATTCAAGAGGCAATCATGGAAGGACGATTGAAGTTTGATGATGGCAAGAAGGAAATGAAGGTTAATGTAGATCCCTTCGAAGTCAATGCTAGTTGTGTCGAACCTTGCCTAGGGGTGAACATGGTTGGCATGTCCTATGATTTTGATGTGGCTCTAGATAACTTTAAGTCACAGGTAAGATCTGTATATCCTAGGACAGGAGATGGCCTGCTGGATTTCTTAGTTCAGCAAAAGATCAAAGACCGGGATGTATCTCTATGTCCTCGGTGCAACGCTGTTTTCGATGCTGAAGCAGCGGCGATCTTTGAAAAGGAAAGGATGAATAAAGAATTGGCTCATAGGGAGGAACAAGCACAACAAAGACAGCCAATTCGACGTGTGGAGGGTTCTAGTTCAAAGATCCCTCAGCATGATGTGACTGCACCTTTAAGCCGATCCCAGGCTATAGGTGTTCAATGGATTAGGAATTGTCAGGAATTCCAAAGGCATGATCATCTGTATCGACGTAACCCTCAATGGGGGCATCGAGCACCTTCCCGAAATCAGTATGCCTTCTATCGGAGTCGAGCCAGAGGTTATCCAAGAGGTAGAGGTGGAGGAAGAAGTTTCAATCGGAATAAGAAACTTCAAATGGAGACAGGAAAAGAGGTAAGCAAGGGGGCAACGTCTTCTGTGCATTCTCGAATTGTCTTTCCTTCTGATGGAGAGACTTACCCTAAGGAAATTCCATCACCTGCGAAGATGGAAAAAGGTAAGGCAGTGGCTCAATCCTCTGGGGTCGACAAACATAAGGACGTTGATGTTGATGAGGAGTATTTTGATGAAGGAGATGATGATATGGTAGGAACGATCTCGATCATTCCAACTGAATACCTTGGAGAATGTGAAAGTAATCCAAATGAGGATTATGATTAAGAAGCTACAATGCCTTGTTAGGGAGACATTGGATCCATGGTGTAGGAGCTGTACCTTCTACTATGCATCAGAGCATGCTTCTGTGTACTAAAGAGGGTAAACCTGAAATTGTTAAAGCAGATTCAAGTCTGTATGTCGAGCAGACGCATGTTGATTTTAGGATTTATAATCGAAAATTGAAGCCTTTAAATGTTGATCGATCTCTAAATTCTTATAATTGTGAAGGGTGTTATTTGACTTCAGAAGGCCTTTCGGTAAAGTTGCGTTATCCAGACGTGGGCTTCGAACCGACTGGTTGGGACTGTCTTTCTTGAAGACTCTGAAGACTGCACCATGAGCCAGGTTGAGGAGGTTTACGATTACCTAGTAACATTACATAATTATTTAAATAATTTTCAGTTTTTAGAAAATAAAGATGATTCTTCTGATGAAGTTGAATCAGATAGGGTTAGTAAATTTGTTAATGGTGGTATGTTCGATTTGATGCTTCCAGTCGAATTTAGTTATGATTTCCCTACTTCTTGTAATGAAACCAATGATGCGAGTCGGACTGCCGATTTAATAACAGAGGCCCATTGTATAGAAAATAAAAGAAATGATGGCTTAATCAAAGATCAAATTTCCTCTATTTCTGATTATTTAATTGATTTCACTTTTGATTGCATCTATGATTTAGAACCTTTGGGATTTGAAAAATATTCAACCAAAGAGGATGATTATTATAAAGGGTTTGAATCTCAAGATCCCTTAAAAGAAATTAATCTAGGGACTATTGATGATGTTCGAAATACATATATTTGTAAAGATCTTGTTGATCCTTTTCGAACTGAGCTATTTAATCTTTTATATGAATTTAAAGATTGTTTTGCTTGGGATTATCATGAGATGTCTGGTCTCGATCGTTCGTTGGTAGAACATTGATTAGCATTGAAACCCAATGCTCGACTTGTAAAACAAACTCCAAGGCGTTTTGCTCCTGAAATCAATATTAAAATTAAAGAAGAAATAGAGTGCTTAATCAACGCGAAATTTATTCGAACTGCACGTTATGTGGAGTGGGTATCAAATATTGTCCCTGTTATGAAGAAGAATGAGAAGTTATGAGTATGCATCGATTTTCGAGATTTGAATAATGCTACTCCAAAAGATGAATATTTTATGCCTATTGCAGATATGTTAATCGATTCTGCCACAGGGAATGAAATTCTTAGTTTCATGGATGGATATTCTGAATATAACCATATTTTTATTGCTGAAGATGACGTGGCAAAAACTGCTTTTCGTTGTCCTGGAGCATTAGGTACATATGAATGGGTGGTTATGCCTTTCGGTTTGAAGAATGCTGGAGTAACATATCAACGGGCAATGAATGCCATTTTTCATGAGTTTATTAGGAAGTTTATGGAGGTATATATCGATGATGTAATGGTTAAATCGATTTCCGTAAGTCAACATATTGACCACTTGAGAAAGGCATTCCTTACTATGAGGAAGAAAGGTTTAAAAATGAATCCGTTGAAATGTGCTTTTGGAGTATCGACTGAAAATTTCTTGGGATTTGTTGTTCATAAAAAAGGAATAGCCATTAATAAAAATAAAGAAGATGCAATATTAGCATTGTCTGCACCCAAATCGAAGAAAGAAGTGCAATCGTTTTTGGGTAAAGTAAATTATCTTCGAAAATTCATCTTGAATCTTTCAGATTGAACTAGGGTGTTTGTGCCTTTAGTGAAATTAAAAAATGGTTCGAAATTCGAATGGACCACAGAGTGGGCAGTTTATTATCTTAGTCGAGTATTAACTGATATCGAAGCAAGATATTCCCCAATTGAGAAATTGTGTTTGTCTTTATATCATGCCTGTATGAAATTAAAGTGTTATATGGTGGCTAAGTCAGTAAAAGTTATAGCACAGACTGACATAATTAAGTATATGTTAAGTTTCTCTTTGTTGCGGGGACGTTTGGGGAAGTGGATGCTGGCATTGACGGAATTTAATTTACAATATGTTCCCGCCAAGGCTGTGAAAGGACAGGTCATTGCAGATTTTCTTGTAGATAATTCGAAAGATCTGAATGACCAGGGGACAAACGTAATCGAAGTAGAAAACGGTTATTCGAAATTGTATTTTGATGGATCCAAGCATAAAGATGGTGCAGGAGTTGGGATTCTCATTATCTCACCAGAGGGTATTCCATCAGAATTCTTGTTTGAACTAAAGTATCCTTGTTCAAATAGTGTGGCCAAATATGAGGCTCTAATTTTGGGTCTTGAAATTTTAATCATCAAAGGGGCTTTAGAGGTTCAAATATTAGGGGATTCACAGTTAGTCTTAAAGTAGTTATCGAAAGAATTTAAGTGTAATAATGAGACGTTACAGAAATATTTTGTAACTGCTTGGGAATTATTAACATCTTTTCGAAATATTTCCCTGGTGCATATTCCTAGAATTCATAAAGAAATTGCTAATGAGTTAGCACAAATTGCTTCGAGGTATCGGGTTGGTCCAGAGACTCTTAGAAAATTATCTGGTATCTATCAAATATTAGTACCAGCAAATGAAAGAGAGGTTTTGTGTATGGATGAATGGGAAGATTCTGATTGGAGAAAGCCTATTGCTCTTTATTTAAAAGATCCCAATGTTGCAGTTAATAGAAAGATAAAATTACGAGCCATGAATTTTGTCTTGTTGGCTGATGAACTGTATAAAAAAGGGATTGATGGGAGTTTGTTAAGAAGCTTAAATCGAGATGATCAGAATATTGCCTTGGGTGAAGTCCATAATGGAATATGTGGTGCCCATCAGGCGGGGAAAAAGATGAGATGGGTATTATATCGAAATCATGTATATTGGCCGTCCATGATAAAAGATTGTATTAATTATGCGAAGGCATGTCTGGAGTGCCAAAAACATGGTTCGATTCAACAAGTTCCAGCATCTGAATCACATTCGATAATAAAGCCATGGCCATTTAGAGGTTGGGCTCTGGATTTGATTGGATTAATCCATCCCCCTTCATCAAAACAACACAACTTTATTTTAGTGGCTATTGACTACTTCACGAAATGGGTTGAAGCAGTTCCGTCAGTAGAGGTTGGTCAAAATGAAATAATAGACTTCGTTGAGGAACATATTATCCATCGATTTGGAATTCCTCAGACGTTAAGTACTGACCAATGAACTATATTTATTGGCCAACGAATTAAAAATTTTGCATCTTCGAGAAGCATTAATATGATCACTTCAACTCCTTATTATACACAATCTAATGGACAAGTAGAAGCAGCAAATAAGATATTGATAAACTTGATTAAAAAGCATATCGGGAATATGCCTTGAATGTGGCATGAAACTTTAAGTCAAATATTATGGGCTTATCAAAATTCGCCAAGAGGTTCAACAGAAATTAATTTGAATACTTTAAGAGTAGCAAGACAGAATGATTTGCCAGTCGATGATTATTGGAATGCAATGTTCGATGAATTAAATGAATTGGACTCAGAGCAAATCCTGGCACTTGATAATGTAATTCAACAGAAAGAAAGTGTTGCGCGAAGTTATAATCGTTGAATTAAGGAAAAGTTTTTCAAAATAGGCGAGTTAGTTTTAAAAGTCATTTTATCGATGGAGAAGAAATCGAGGTTTTTGGGTAAATGGTCCCATAGTTGGGAAGGCCCTTTTCAGGTAATAGGGGCATATTCTAGAAATATCTATCATATCAAAGATATCGAGTCAAGGAAAGTGATTAACTCGATTAATGAAAAATACTTGAAACTTTTCTATTGTTGGCAAACATAAAAGTTCAATATATATAAAGTTCAAAAAAGACAAGGGATAATACAAAATAGAATTAAAAAGGGAAGTCAGGGTGCTACTAGACTTGCCAAATCGGAGCACAGTTTTGCTCTATTGTTTTCCAGAATTGAAAGCTCTTCTATTTGTTTGAACTTGTCGGCTTGAATCTTCTCAAGTTGTTTTTCATATTCTCCCTGCTTGGTATCGATTGAGACAAGTTCCTGAATAAGGAGATGATGTTCTTGTTGGGCTGCGGCCAGAGGTTTGGCTAAAGTAGCTCGATTTCGGCGTATAGTGGCAAGTTGTTCTTGGATTTGAATTAATTATGCTTCGAGCCTTGCTTCTTCTTGATCATGGAAAGCCTGAACAGAAATAGCATGGGAGATTCTCCAATCAAATTCTTCACGAGAGGTTTGGATTGGTTGAGCAATTGCGAAGCAATCTTCTATATTGGATCTGACCGTAGCTTTTTTATTTTC
Organism: Arachis hypogaea; assembly: GCF_003086295.3. NCBI lineage: Eukaryota > Viridiplantae > Streptophyta > Magnoliopsida > Fabales > Fabaceae > Arachis > Arachis hypogaea. The sequence goes on along the minus strand of NC_092048.1, from coordinate 88,700,778 downwards.
AGTTTCTTGAAGTTGGAACTGAGATGCAACGCTTTCGTTGAGAAGTTGTTTGAATTCTTTAATTGAAGCAGAATATGGTATGTTAGTTGGGAGTTCAAAAGAAGAATTTAAAAGATCAGCCAGGAGTTTGTTAAGGATTGGATCATTAACCCAGGTAGTAAGAGGATGATCTAAGAGCTTGATGAGTGATCAAAGTTGTTCCCGAGTATCAGGATCTAATTTGATTGAAGGCCTTGATGAAGCAGGTCTTGAGATTTCTGGTTCAGGTCCAGGTATTCAAAACAGAGATCAAGTCGTCCAAGGTAGCACTGGTTGGAGTGGTAGGAGCATTTGATGTTTTGGGTCTTGGATCTGGAGGGGTCTGAGGATTAGCTAGAAGGGAAGGTTTAGGTTGTAGCTCTGGAGGGGTTTTCGAAACCTTAGATCGAGAGGAAGTTGAATTGGTGGTGTCAGCAGCTTTAGAAGCAGAATCAGAGTCTGCGACTACTATGTTTTCTATGGAAGATACGGTTTGATTATTTGGTGAAATTGATTCAAGTCTATGGGTTTCTTCTGGAGAGTGCTGCAAAGGATTTGCTATCAGATCAATCACTTGTGTTATGTGAGGAAGAGGTAGATGAGTAGCAGGAATTAATTGCAGGGACCCTGTGAACTGAATTGAATCATGTGATGTGGAGTGCACAAAGGAGTAGGTTTCGCTCCCAGATCACTAGATATCGAACCACCATCGATTTGCTAAAAATCGACAAGATATATAGTAAAATCTGTTACTTATTATTTATGATAAAAGTTCTTGAAAAAAACTGTTTGTATAGTTATTATTGCCTGACATATAGCTATGAATTTCGCTTTCAACCTTATCCTAATTAAATTATAGAATAAATTACCATTTATATATATGAAAGATATAAACGCTGACAAATGTATTCATATAAGAATAAAACGATAATTGTACTCACAGAAGATAGCTTCTGTGTGCCAAGAATACTCTAACGGACCAATTGTGTAACCAACGTCTTGGTACTCTTGGCACACAAAAACTATCTTCCATGATTATAATTATCGTTTTATTCTTATATGGATACATTTGTCAGCATCTGTATCTTTTATCGGTACAAATAGTAATTTATTCTTAAATTATACTATTAAAACACCTTTCAGCATTGGGGCCATATGTTGTCATCCATTTAGCATCTAGCTTACTAGGATTCAATTTTGTAGAATGACGAGAACACTCCACTTCAATATGTTAGACAAAAGAACAATTATTATATTATTATGAGTTCAATTATGGAGCTAATTTTTTTAGTTAATATTAGTTATTTTTTATTCTAAATTTTAAGTTTTACTTTTAGATTTTAAATCTTAAATCTTAACATTAAATTCTACATCCTTCAAAGAATAAAAATTTAAAAATAATTTTACAATAAAAAATTAGCTAATATTAATTAATTAAGAATTAATTCTCTATACTTAATTTATTATTATTATGTAGCATTATTTCTTCCTCCATGTACTGTTTGAAGTCTCCCTTGACTCAAGTTTGTACCGACCATTGCATCTAGCTATTTTATTTATTTGGAAAATGACCAAACCTCAATTTTAAAGATATGTGTGACATCAATTGATGATTTCTCAAAAATCTGTGATATCATATTAGTATTTGAAAGAGTACAAATAAATATCATTAGTTTAGTACAAATTGATATCACATTCTATTTTTAGCTTTTAGCTTTGGTTCCGTTGAGTAAAATTTTCGTGAATTCTAAACCACTATCTAACTTATACATGCAAATCTTTAAAAAGATTTTTTATCTAATATATTTATGCCTTCGACTTCTGTGTTTATTATGTTTTGTTCTTCTATTGTTATTTACTTTAATGAGTTTTCATGTTGCTGTTTTCTCTTTATTGATGCAATTATTGGGTGGTGTTAGAATTTTCATTTTCACATGACCCATTATCATGTTCACAATTTTTCTACTTGTGATCAGATTTTTATTCATTTCAAAACCTTCCTTAGCTTATTTTAACTCTCTCATACTTGGTTTCGTTGAGTGGTTTTGATTGGAAAGTGTTCTGAATTCACACTGCTAAATCGCCTATATAACAATATGACAAAATCAAAATAATCAATGCATATAGAAGGGAAAAAAATCTCTTCTGCAGCATAATTAAGTCCAGGATTAGTGCATACCAAATTTTACAAGGTTGCGAGTGGAGATCCTACGTCGGAGAAGTATGCTCCAAGATCTGTATGCAAGTCATCAAGGATGTCCCTGGAGTTTCAATCAGATATATTGTGTCGGGAAAATGATTGTATGCATGGAAACAGAGAAGAAAATAGAGAAAGGAGAAAACAGAGGAGGAACGGAATTCACGAGAGAGGTAGAGCACGACGATGGAACCAGAGTTACAACTCGTAGAGGCTGAGACACGGCGATGGAACTAAAATGGCATCACTGATGGCGTACGACAATTCAAACGACGCGTCAAGACAGGGGAAGAGGTATCCTTACTGACGTGAGGTTGATGGAGAGGAGCAGAAGGAGGTTTGGGTTGGCTTACAGTTCGACTAGAGTGAGATGCTCACCTTAGAAGATTGACATTTGGCTTTTCTTAGGGTTTGAAAGGGAGAAGACTGAGAAAAGATTGAGATTTGGCAAGGGAAAAGAGGCGCTCATCCTAAAAAAAGGAAGCGTTGAATCTTGACCTACACTGTTTAGATTTAGGATAGGTTTGAATTTGGGAGGTGCGCTCGTTTTGGGGGATTTGATGAAAACAGAAACTGCTAAGATTTGGGAGGAGATCAAATTTGACCATCTGAGTTCATTTTTACCGTTTGAAAGCACCTATTATCCTGTACAAGTGTAATTATCCGTGCAATACACGTGATAAAATTGAAATTATAATTTTAAACTGTTGTGTTAAAATTAATTTCAATTATAATAATTTAACTAATAAAAAAATAACTTGTATGTATTGTTTTTCTTTTCTTAATATAGTGTTAATTTTTTTTTTACCAAAAATATGAAAATTCGAACCCGCAACCTCTTAGATGAGTATGAAAAGTTTATGCCATTTGAGTTATTACTCATTGGTTTAATATAGTGTTAATTGTATTAACTATAAAATAGTTATTTAATCTACTTTTTTTAATAAATCAGACATATATACTCAATATGACCATAAATAATCTAGTAAAATCCACCAACAAAATTTTATATGTTGGTTTACTGTGAAGTAAGAACATATCAAAATCAACTCAAAATGAAGAATAAATTAATAGAGAATACTAATGCAGAAAGTTCTGTAATAAACAACAAATAATTTAAACCTACTGAATAACAATTTCATGCTATTCCTTGATACTTGCAAAATATATACTTAAAACAACACTGTATCAATGTTAGTATATAAAATTATATGATTAACGTAATTATAAAATTATTTATTAGGAGAATAAAATAATACGAATTTTTATGATAATTTTAATATTCTCAAACTATTAATGTACAATAAGAATTCATCAATTAGCGCCTAGAATTTCTAAATTTTTTTAATTGAGAGTAATAAATTTTAATAAATAAATAAATTTAGTAAGACATTTTGTTATTACCTTTTCATTATAGGCTCTCAAAAACTTCTCTATATACCACATTCATCGTGCAGTTATCTTCCAAGTGCCCATGATCTTGCAACAGCACTCACATACCATCTTTACTCGTTACCCTTGATAACGCAACATACAATTGACTATGGGTGAAAACTGGCCTTAGAAGGTAAATTCCAACTTTGGATAGAGTTTGTCTCTCGGACTTATTTATTGTCATTGCAAATGACATGATAATTGGGAATTGTCTTCTTTAAAACCTGACCGGTAATGTTTCATTATTTGGAATTATATTCAGTCTTGGGATAAGAACAATACTCCCAACTTTGTTACCAGTTAAAATCTTGCATTCTATCACATGATTTTCCATTTTTCTAACTTGCATCCTCGTTCCATTGCACAAACCATTAGTCTGGTCTATATTCCGCAGCAACATAACAGGAGCGCCAACCTTCAGAACCAACTTGTGTGGTGGTAGACCTAAACAATTTATTCCATTTAGAATCTCCGGCGAGAAAGCATCTAACTCAAATTCCATATTTCCCTCCTCAACACACACAGAGTCTGAAGTTAAGTAGACTCTTTCTTGTCCAGGTAACCCTGCAGTTATCTTGTTGTTGACATCAGTGACACAATCCAGAGTTGGTGCAAGAATTGCTCTATCCTTGAAATAATTTTTAACGGATAAATTGGATAACATATCTGGATACACGAAATCAATGAGGTCATCCAAAGCTATCTCAGAGTTCTTAACCAAAATGTCAAATGGTATATGAACGATTGATTCATTATCTATTGTATCACCAGCCAAACCATCACCAATTTTGAGTAGCCATTCTGCAAAATCTCTGAGTTCTTGTATGTTGTTGTTTTCACTTAGTGACAATCTCATATTTTTTGTAAGTTTCAAAACCTTACAGTTATGCCATAAATATGAAGAATTAATAGAAGACTGAATTATATCTTGCCTTGAGCCTCTGGGAATCACAGGTAAAATTTGTCTAAAATCTCCTCCAAGAACAACAACTTTACCTCCAAATGGCAAATGAGCATTATACGAATCTGAGCAACTTAAGATGTCTCTGAGGCCCTTAAGATGTCTCTGAGGCATTTGTCTAAAGTTTCGTAACAATACTTACTTATCATTGGAGCTTCATCCCATATGATTAATTTGGACTTGGATATTAACCTTGCAAGAGGACTTCCCTGTTTAATGCTACATAAAGAATCTTCATTTATTGTCAAATGAATTTTAAACCTTGAATGTGCAGTTCTTCCATTAGGCAACAGAAGTGCAGCAATCCCACTCGAAGCAACATTTAAAACTATACCTCTTTTAGACCTAATCGAGCATGATATAGTTAACCATAAGAATATTTTTCCACAACCACCTTGACCGTATAAGAAGAAAAGTCCACCCATATTACCGCTAACAGCACTAATTATTTGATCGTATGCAAATTTCTACTCATCAGTTAGCCTTTCTAAATACCCACCTAGTTCATTCGCAAGAGCATTAACGTCAAAATTCAACTCTTCCATTATAATTCTGTCTTCTAAGCTGGACACCAAATTTTCTGAAGGATATGGCATTCCACAATATTCTTTCAATGACTTGTCATTTGATTGGAGCAAATCTTCAATTTTTGCAAGTGCAATATCTTTTATTTGAACTTCTGACATGATCAAATCTGTATTTTTTCAATTTAAAATAACACAATTATTTGAAAAATTATTAAATTAGTCTCTGGCAAAAAATGTTTGAAATGCATTGTTGAATGATAAATAACACTCCTTGTTTTTGGTTTAAAAAATGCTTCATTAGTAACATGTCCCTTTAAAAAATATTATTGTGATTAACATGGATATCAAAATCATTATAACATACAAAAAAAAAGGCACAAACAACCGATACAAATGCAAGTATTGGAAGTATGTGGATTTAGTTACGATTTCTTAGATGAAATAGATATGATTTACAACAATGAATCAAAATTTGTATTAAGAGGAGGGAGTAAAGAGAAATAGAAGAAGTTAAAGTGAACACCAATAAACAATTTGCCATATGTATGATAATGTTACTCCCAAAAAAGGCATTTTGTTAAAGAAAATCACTCTTAAACTTTCTTATCCAATATTTTTGTTATAATTATATGCTAATTTGAATTCTAACATGGAAAAAATTATAATAGACTATATTTACCTTCCATTTGCAGTAATTTTCTTTGTTCATATAGTACGTTATCAGAGAGAAAGTTTCAAGTCTTTTGTCAAACAAAATCTGGTCTACTCATGTTATTTAATGTTAATAAAACAACAAAAAGTCTCCTTAAAAAAGTTGCAGAGTGCCATGTTCCTGCTTCAGAGATTGCATTAATGAATTCTCTGTCATCCTGCAATAATCCTAGAGCATAGCATGCATCTTTGAAGGAGTCATAAACGACACCATCAACTGTTCTTAGATCGCTGAAACTCGTGCATCCCTTTTAAATGTTCAAAAGTAGCCTTAGATAGTAATCTTCCTTATTCATTGGTGGTATATGAGATATCCTTCCTATGGCATATCCTTGCTTTCTCTGAGTCCACATATGATGCTCTCCATTCCAAACAAATTTTGTTGAAAACTCAAAATAAGTCAGATTTCTTGCATTATTATGGACTTCATTTGCTTTGAACCATCCAATCAACATAGATTTCTTGAAAAAAGAAGTCTCAACAACCGACTGAATTGTATCGGTATCTTTGTAAACAATTGGCATATCATCAGGAAGATGGAATGGCAATCTTATTACTGCTGGTTCCTTCATTTGAATAGGATAACCAAACAATCTCCATGCAGCTTTACATGCTGATATATATCTACAATCATAATAATTACGTATTTCATCTACCTGAGATCTATTGTTTTGATAAAATACAGCTGTCACCCTGTCATTACCCTTGTGAAGATACTTGAACAGATATTTGATTGCTGAAGTTTGGCAAGTATACTCAACATTGATGTGACATCCAAATTTTAAAAGAAGACCGGCATTGTATGGAACTATGAAGGAGTTGTCAACCTCAACATTTTTCTTTGATACAGTTCGCCCATCATCTCTTCTTTGATATCTTAGAAAGCCTGCTTCGTCAATAATTGTCCTATCTCTGAATGCTTTGGGAAAAAACTTTGAGCATTTACCATTGATCATGCATTGGCTCTTACTATTTAAATGACCGCATGGACCATGAATCATATATTTCTCAACAGCAGCATACAATTTTGGATTTTTCCCCCTATTTGGAATCTCTATCTTAATAACCTTGTCTATGTCATGGTTCTGAAAACCGGACCGGACCGGCCGGTTCAACCGGAAAAACCAGGAACCGGTCACCTAACCGGTCCGGGTAACACTAATAACCGCCTGGCAAAAAACCGGCCAAAAACCGGTCGAACCGGCGGTTAACCGGCGAACCGGAAGAACCGTCCGGTTTTTTTGCGGTTCAATGGTTTGCGAATTCATAAGCCAAACGACGTCGTTTTGGCATTTTTTTAAAAAAAAAAAAAAAGAAAAACGCTCGCGACTAACCCTAATCTGATACCCCCCCTTTCTTTCCCCTTTCTTCCCCAGTTCCCTTTCCCCACAGTGTCCATAGCCACCCACAGCCACAGCCTCTCACCCTCTTCAGCCTCTTCATCACCGTCTCACCCTCTTCAGCCACTCAGTTTCTCTCACCCTCTCACCCTCCGACAGGCCACAGCCACTCATCGCCGTCGCACCTCTCTTCCATCGCCGTCGCAGAGCTCCGGTCCTCCATCGTAGTCCCCCAGCTCGCCACCTCCACCGTCGCACCTCTCCTCCATCGCCGTCGCCCAGCTTCCCACCTCCACCGTCGTCGCCCAGCTCTCCACCTCCACTGTCGTCGCCGAGCTCTCCTCCATCACCGTCGCCCAGCTCCCCACCTCCACCGTCATCGCCCAACTCTCCACCTCGCCCAGCTCGCCGGTAATACTCTTCCTTCCACCTCCGTTCATGGTTCTGTTCTTGTTCCTGTTCTTCTCTATCACAGAAAACATGTTGCTCTCTGTTCATGTTCGTTGGTGTATTCTGTTTATTCATGGTATTTGGTTGATCATGTTCTGATTCTGATTCTGATTCTGTTCATGTTCCTGTGAATTCTGTTTACTCTGTTCATGTTTTGATTCTGTTCATGGTTTATTTCTGTATGCACAAAGTGGTGTACTCTGTTTATTCATGGTATTTGGTTGATCACCACCTTGGTGATTTGCTTATGTAGTAGGTGCTAGCCTGCTAGGTGGGTTTGAAAGAGTTTGTACTTGAAATTAGATCAGTGGTTTGGTTAATAGTGGAGGACATGGTCCTGGAATTAGAACTTACACTAATGCTGATTTCTTTCAAGGGCTTGATGAATCACAAGAAAGCCAGGAAATAAGAGACTCAGAAGCCATACTGCAGATGTTGAGGAAAACTATTTAGTTACCTCAGAGTGCTGAATTGCATTGGCACTAAAACAGGTACGAATGTCTAACTTTCTAATTGTAAAGAGTAAAACTTATCTCAGCTAATGCACATGCACCTGGTGCTTTGTTAACCATTACTGTCTAAATATTAATCAATGGCAGAAGGGAGCTTTATCAAACATAAATTGTGTCATAATTGTGCTTATAACTCAAATAAATCTACGTACGGTAATAAATCTACACTCGCCGATGATTCATAATCCAAGTACTCTAGATTGGTAAGCCTAATCATATCCTTATGTTATTTGATCCTGTTAATGTATTAAGAGGTTAATCATATTGTCTCATCAGGTGGTTTTCCTTGTCTTTGATCCTGTTAATGATAATTATGATTTTTGATGAGTTGAACCTTTGATTAGTTGAAAATTTGCTAGTAATTGTATCTTTTGAATGTAGAACACTATGGGTTTGTCATTATGTACGTTTTATTTTTTGTTTAGTTATAAACTTTGATGTTTGAAGTTGTTTGTGAACCTCTAATCTTAAGTAATGGATAATTTATTATGTAAAATATTAAATTTTATTAAGTTATAAATTATTGAATTTTATTAAGTTTAATAATTTTATTTAATATTTAATTAAACCGGTTGAACCCCGGTTCAACTTCGGTCGAACCAGTGAACCATTGAACCAGTGACCTCACCGGTTTATTGACCGGTCCGGTTCTCGCAACCTTGGTCTATGTCATCAACAGTTCGTGGTTTTGATTCCGGATGCATGAACAAAAGAAGATGGGTGTGTGGTAGACCTCTCTTCTGAAACTCTATGGTTAGACAGTCTGCAAATTTAAAGATATGATATTACTAATAACTTGGACAAAGTAAATAAATATTTATTCGAAAATCTAAAGCATATAAGATCAAGTGCATTGCAAACAAATCAGATGGTGTGATTTAAAAAATAATTGATTCTAAACTAAACTATATAAACCCAAGCGTGTAGTGCGAATAAGCATGATAAAGTAAATAGGAAAAAATTATACTAAAATAAAATCATATAAAACTATATAAGTGTACCATACAATGAGCTTGAGTTCATACAAACAATATAGATGCACTGTAATACACTCAAGATAGTACACTATCGAATGATCATACCATGTATGTGCTATATATATAATTGTTTCTTAATAACGATAGTGTACTATACAATGAGTGTACTATAGATAATATAGATAGAGTAAATAAAAATTCGTAGGAAGATTAGTTATACTTACATCCAATAATCTTTCTAAAGAATGTTCCTTTCTTCAATTCCTTAATTAATTTATCAACCTTCAACTTGAATATTCTACATAAGATGTCTGGTCTATCCTCTGCATGGAGTCCTTGGGATGTTACCTCTCTTTTTATCTCATTCCATTATGGATTACATGTCATAGTGAGTAACTTGGATATCCATCATATTTACATATTACAAAAGCATCCTTGCAATTGTTGAACATGTACCTTGGACCACCGGTAAAGCTCTTTGGGAGAATAATTCTTTGTCGAGTGTTAATGGCATTAGTTTCACCACGAACCATACACTCATGCAATTGCTTAAACTTGCCTACCCTCAAGTTTGGTTGTTTCAATCGTAAATATAAAAGCCGTTCTAACTCAACCATAGTGTAGGTATCTACTATAAATTGTTGCAGTAATCTTCTTGACCACAAAAGGATCTGAGACTCATTAGTCCTTCTTTAAAGTCTGTATGTGAAGAAGTCTCTCATGCTTATTGTTAGTCTTTTCTTAGTTTTTCTGACATTTGGTCGAGAAACAGTAGCTATATGTAATCTGTAACCATCCTCACCGTATGGAAACAACAAAGGATATTGAAGAGCAAGGTACATTGGATGTACTACTTCTATCCTCTGTAAGATTCTTGATTTTGTCTCAATTATTATATCCCCATTAACTCCGCTCTCATCAATATCTCCAACTATCAGTGCAGCAACTTCAGATGCTGTTGGCAAATTATATGTCCTTGTATCAGTATTTCTTCTGGTTATTAACCGTAACTTAACATCAGCAAAGCCATCAACTTGGTATATATCCCGTGCTGAACGAAATGCCTTTACTAAGACATTATTTTCATCCATCATGACTTTCAAGGACGAAACAATTTCAGTTTCCATCAATTATGCACTGATGTTTGACCTGTTAATATATAAACAATATATGAGAACTTCAATTCATTTGTTAACCATCGAGAAGATCGCATGAGAATTTAACTCCTCATAATATATTACTATAATTAGCGTCTTAGATAAAGTTAGGAAATAAAAGATTTACACGCGTGAGTCGAACAATTACCTAAATGTAATGGCCACTTTTTCCTGCTTTTGACCATGATATAAGTTCTCCTTTTTTTGTTAAGAGTTCAATAACATCTAATTAAAAAAAATGAATTAAAAGCATGAAATTAAAGACAAATAATAATAACAATAATAATAATAATAATCAATATTGTTTAAGTAATTTGGTTTTAATATTAGTATTTGATTAAATTAGTATTAGAAAATTTTAAATTATTGTCTCAAATTATATATTATGAGTATTTTTCCTGAATGTGCTATTTTTAAATATTTTAATAAAATGAAGTACTGTAAGATATATTTAAGTTTATTTTTATCCTTTATTTCTTTAGTTGTATTTTCATTAAATTCAAAATAATAAATATGGAGGTGACATACACACGTATATTAATACAGAAAGAATATATATTCAAATCACAAATTTATCCTTTATCTTCATTAAATATTTAGATTAATTCAGTTAAATGATAATACATTAATTGATAATTAGTTTAATAATATACTAAATAAAAAATATCATTAACTGATAATTAGTTTAATAATATATTAAATATTAATTTGATATAACTATAATGAGAATATTTTCTCAAAATAATATAATCATACATTATTTATGAACTAATTATAATGCAATTAAAGATATTATTATGACATAATATTTACTTTATTTCTATTACACTTTGTATATATCATCAAAAGATACATGTTTCATTATTTTTTTTAGATAAAATCTGTTTTTTCAACAAAAAAATTGTGTTTAGGTCAACGATTTACTATATGTTTAGGTAGAATTTTTTTTCGAATTTAACGAAAAAACAACTAAAGAAATATAAGATAAAAATAAACTTAAATATATCTTACAGTACTTTATTTTATTAAAATATTTAAAAATAGCACGTTCACGAAAAATATCCATAATATATAATTTGAGACAATAATTTAAAATTTTTTAATAATAATTTAATCAAATACTAATATTAAAACCAAATATTAATTATAGAGACTTACTATAATTATATCAATTTTAATTATGACTGTAAATAAATAAAATAGGAAACAATCAAAACTATTTTTTTTTCTTTTTATAGTCAAAATTTACTATAAATGTAAAATATAAAATCACTAATGATTAAAAATTTGATTTAGAAATAAAACTCCATAATCTAAATTTAATTAGTTAACTAATTAATTTTATGTCCATATAATATTATTATTATTATATATTTATTAGAATTATATCAATTATATCAATTATATGAAGTCGAAATTATTATTATTATTATTATTATTATTATTATTATTATTATTATTGCATAATAGGTTATTAGTCACATGAATTATTATTATGAAGTCACGTTAATTATGCTTGAAATTGATATAATTGCTATAATTGTCATATACTCTCAATCACATTGATTATATCAATTTAACTATATTAATTATATTCAAATTATTAGTCAATTATTTTAATAAAAATTGTTGCTATAATTAGGTTATTCTTATATTATTATCTTGTATCAGTTGTTATAATTAATTCAATAAAGATATTTATTCGATATATATGTTATTTATATTAATTATATGTCAATATTTATAAGAATGAGTTAAAAAAAGTAATATATAAATATATATAATATAATTTTTATATAAAAAATAAAAATAAATGGACATAAACTGTATTATAAAAAAAATAAAGCCTATATATAGGAATAACGAAAAACTCAAGTAATTATTTATTAGTTTTTTTGGTTTTTATTACGCTTAATAAAAATTGAGTGATCTAAAAAATAAATATGAAAGTGACATGCACACGTATATTAATACATAAAGAATATATATTCAAAACACAAATTTATCCTTTATCTTCATTAAATATTTAGATTAATTCAGTTAAATGATAATACATTAATTGATAATTAGTTTAATAATACATTAAATAAAAATATCATTAATTGATAATTAGTTTAATAATATATTAAATATTAATTTGATATAACTATAATAAGATATTTTTCCAAAATAATATAATCATACATTATTTATGAGCTAATTACAATGCAATTAAAGATATTATTATGACATAATATTTATTTTATTTCTATTACACTTTGTATATCATCAAAAGATGTATGTTTCATTATTTTTTCTAGATAAAATCTGTTTTTTTTTTTGGACAAAGAAATTGTGTTTAGGTCAACGATTTACTATATGTTTCGGTAGAGATTTTTTTCGAATTTAATGAAAATACAACTAAAGAAATAAAGGATAAAATAAACTTAAATATATCTTACAGTACTTCATTTTATTAAAATATTTAAAAATAGCACATTCACGAAAAATACTCATAATATATAATTTGAGACAATAATTTAAAATTTTCTAATACTAATTTAATCAAATACTAATATTAAAACCAAATTATTTAAACAATATTGAACTTGCCCCATAAAGTTCCGTGGAAACAATTTCTCAATCAAAAATCGAGCTCCTCCCAAGAAAGCTAAATTTAACCACATTCTATTAGGTTGGTCATAATAGGTGAGTAGATCCAACCATCCTTCGGAGATTATTCCCCCTTCTTTGAACGCTTACATCCATGTAGTTGGAACCCGAATCAGTGAAGACAACTCGATGAGGTATTTCATGGATGTGATGCATTGTAAACGATTGTGACAAAAGACAATTGAACTGGAATATTAGGCGATAAGAATAACTTAGAGCAACAACAATTAATAAATTATCAAAAGAATAATATAATAGAATGAGTATATGAAAAATATTATAAAAAAAATTATAAATTGTACCTTAAAAGGATCAACTTCAATAAAAAACGAAAAATACATTCTTACTCTATGAAGTAGTTAAAAAAATATAAAATTATGAATTGACTCTCAAATTTAGATTCATGTACTACAGAAAAACACTATATATAGACTTTAGTAAAACAAAAATAAATATGTAAATTATTTATTATTAAGGTAATTTTTTATTATATACAGTAATTTTGCATCATATATTAATTTTGTTAAAATTATATAATTTTATCATATCATAATTAGAATCATTATCTTCTATCGTGATTAGAGAAATCTTGGACAATAAATAAGAATATTATACCTAATATACACAGATTGAAATAGAAAGGGGGTAAAGATATATTATCATGGACGATATAATAACTAAAAATGTTTGAAATAAATACCATAAGAAGATAGAATTATAACGGGTTAAAGTAATAAAAAATAACTTGTAGAATTATTATATGTTAATGCTAAAAATAGTTTTACGTAACTCTATTATAATTTTTACGATTACCAGTGATAAATTATTATAATTTTAAGATGTTACTTTACCCACGTGATAATTTCAATTTTATTATTACAATTTTTTATTATTATTATTATTATTATTATTATTATTATTATTATTATTATTGAATAATGAATAAGAATTAAAATTATATCAATATTTTTATAATTAATATAATTAAAATAACTAAAAATATTTAAAATCAATGTGCATTATTAATATTATAAGATTTGATCATTTTATGATTAGAATCAAATATTCTTATCATGATTACCACAACCGGTGCCATTATTATTATTATTATTATTATTATTATTATTAAAAGTATTTTTAATTGATAATTGAAAAATAGTTTAATAGTGCATTAAATATTGATTTGATATAATAATAATAATGAAGATATGTTCCTAAATTGGTATAATTATATATTATTCATTAAATATTAATTATAATATCATTATAATAAAGATATTTTTTATAAAATAATTTAGAATAGATGGAAAATTTATAACATTTTGGAGGAAAAACGGACTCACGAGGGATCGACACGTCACCTTTATTAGTTGGGAGAAAACCCAGTTTTAGTATATTAAGTAGATATAAATTTAAATGAGTAATTACCAAATCAGTCCAAGGATTTTAGAATTGGACATTCTAATCCCAAGAAAAAAGGCTTTAGTTTGGCAGACAAATCAGTCCTCAATTCATTTTTCGGTAGAGTAATTGCTCAGATCAGTCCCCAAAGATTTTAAAAAATGGATATTTTAGTTCCCAAGAAAAACTAATGTATAAATCAATCCCCAATGTTTCTCTCTGTTAGACATAATAGTCCTCTGTCCAAAAATAAAATAAAATAAAATAATTATTATTGTTAATTCCATAATAATATTGTACTGTATTTTTTATATTTTTTGGACAAAAATAATGATAAATTTATTCATTAAATTCTTATATATAGATATAGTCATTCAATAATAATAATAATAATAATAATAATAATAATAATAATAATAATAATAATAATAATAATAATAATAATAATAAAATTATTAGAGATTATTTTACAAGAAATTCAAGGTTAAAACCATTTGATATTTTTATATTTAATATAATCAAAAGATATCCTATGTAAAAAAAAATATACATTTGTATTAAAAAAATATGTATTAAAAGAAAATATTTTAATTTAATTTTATATTAAATACATATTTTTTTAATACAAATATATTTTTTAAAATAGTACATCTTTTAATTATATTAAATACAAAAATATCAAATAGTTTTAACTTTAAATTTTTTATAAAATAATCTCTAATAATTTTATTGATTATTATTATTATTATTATTATTATTATGCCATAATTTTTATATTTTTTAGATAAAAATAATGATAAATTTATTCATTAGATTCTTTTATATATATATATATAT
Organism: Arachis hypogaea; assembly: GCF_003086295.3. Classification (NCBI taxonomy): domain Eukaryota; kingdom Viridiplantae; phylum Streptophyta; class Magnoliopsida; order Fabales; family Fabaceae; genus Arachis; species Arachis hypogaea. Next base: position 88,685,604 of record NC_092048.1, on the reverse strand, counting down.
ATATATATATATATATATATATATTCACTCAATAATAATAATAATAATAATAATAATAATAATAATAATAATAATAATAATAATCAATAAAATTATTAGAGATTATTTTACAAGAAATTCAAGGTTAAAATCATTTGATATTTTTGTATTTAATATAATCAAAAGATGTACTATTTTAAAAAATATGTTTGTATTAAAAAAATAAGTATTTAATATAAATCCAAATTAAAATATTTTCTTTTAATACATATTTTTTAATACAAACATATTTTTTTTACACAGCATATCTGATCTTTTAATTATATTAAATACAAAAATATCAAATAGTTTTAACTTTAAATTTCTTGTAGAATAATTTCTAATAATTTTATTATTATTATTGTTATTGTTATTATTATTATTATTATTGAGTAAATATATATAAGAATCTAATGAATAAATTTATTATTATTTGTTCAAAAAATGCAAAAAAATATAGTACGGTATTATTGTACAATTAATAATAATAATAATAATAATAATAATAATAATAATTTTATTTTATTTTTGGACGGAGAAATGTTATGTCTAACAGAGAGAAACGTTGGGATTGATTTGTACATTAATTTATTTGGAGACTAAAATGTCCATTTTTAAAATCTTTGGGGATCGGATTGATTTGGATAATTACTTTGCCGAAAAATGAACTAAAAACTGATTTATCTGCTGGAGTAAAATCTTAGAGATTGATATGTGTATTAAATTTTCTTAGAGACTAAAATGTCCGATTTTAAAATTCTTGGGGATTGATTTGGATAATTACTCAATTAAAATTTATATAATTCAATACATGCGTTCGTTTGTTTCTGTTCAAATTATCTTAATATTTTAATGGGTTGTACTATGGTACAGATGCTATTTGGTACATATTTGAAGATATTCTATCTGCTTCAATAACATATCACATGGCATTAGTAGATATAGGTTTTGGCAGGGCTTGGATAATGGCTGTAGCTAAGCCAAGCCTGATGAATAGAAATGGTAGCTACTAAACTTGTAAAATGGACTTTAGCAGCAATGAATCACCAAATTGGATATCCAAAAAAACAAAAATGAACTTGAAGTGATTTTGATTTTGATAATAAAAAAAAAAAAAAAAATGAAATCCATCTTTATAGAAGGGCATTCCAGTTCAATTAAATAATTTTTTTTAAATTAGTTCAATTAATTTTATGCTTTTGCTAAAACATAAAAGATTTTAGTTTATATTGTTATAAAAGAAATGCACACAATGATTTATTAAATTAAACGTATTAAAAAATTTTTTATTAATCAATACTTTAAGGTTCACTAATGGTACTAATTTATTAAAATTTATAAATATTTTTTTTAATTAGTTTAATAATATTAAAAATCAAATATCAAACTACCTTGCGAGTAAATTCAAAAACTAAATTCTTGTTAATATTTATTAATCTAACCAAATAATTTATTAATTTATAAATAAAGTTTAAAAAATTATAATAATGACACCTAAGTAAATAATTTCCAAACTCAATATATGAGCGTCATATCAGCATTTTAAATTAATTTAATAATATTAAAAATAAAAATTAAATTTTTAACAACTTTGTTAATAAATTCAAAAACTAAATCATTGTTAATATCTAACAACCTAACCAAATAATTTATTGTTTATTAATTTGTAAATAAAGTTTCAAAAATTTCTAACAACGACACCTAAAAAAATAATCCCCAAACTCAACATATGATCGCTATGTCACCAAAAGAACTTTTTATTTGTATTACTACTAGTGTTAAACCCGTGCGATGCACAAACTTATATTTTAATTTGTCGTCTTCGTCCAGAATTAGAACCTTGAGACCACTACGAGACCAACTCTTAACTCTTGACAAAACAACGTAAATTTGTCCATGGGTGAACACTGATTTTGACAAATAAAGCCCTACATGTGATAATGATTGAAATAATAACCACCTAAGCAAAACAACTTAAAATTTAAAAAATAACAACCTAAGCAAATAACTTAAATTTAAAAAGTAACAATCTAAGCAAATAATAATTTATAATTTATAAATAAAATTTTAAAAATTCAAAAGAGTAATATAAAAATAAATTAAAATTAAAAAGTAACAACCTAAGCAAATATCTTCAAAATTTTAAAAATAGCAACTTAAGCAAATAAAATTTATAATTTTTAAAAATTTCTATAGTGATGACACCTAAGCAAATAATTAGTTCAACAATATTAAAAACTAAATACTTAACAACCTAAAAAAATATAATTTAAAATTTAAAAAATAACCACCTAAGTAAATAATAATTTATAATTTATAAATAAAATTCTAAAAATTTCTAATGACAACACCTAAGCAAATAAAGTGCCAAACTCAATGTATGAGCACCACGTCAGTATAAGAGCTCCCCATTTGTATTACTATAAAGATAAATGTAAAAAAATATTCATAGTAAAAGAAATTAAATTTACTCTTTCATTATATTTATAGGAGCGTAGATGATTCACATAAGAGTTATGATATTTTTAATTTATTTTTAAAGTAGTATTCATTTTTGAGTGTAATAATTATAAACTAATACATGGTGGTAATTAGTTGGGATCGAAAAAGAGAAGGTGGAAAAAGAATAAGAAAAGGAGAAAGGAAGAAAGAACAAATCAATATAACAGTGGTCGTGACACAATGATAGATATGTATATAGAGAATAGTAAGAAAAAAGAATAATAAAAATAAAAATTAAAAAGTCTAAAAGAATAATAATAGTATGGTGATAATTAATTGCGGTTAAGGTGAATAGATAAAAAAAAAACAAGGAAATAGAATAAAATAAGGCAACATAATAATGACGAACTAATTGTGAGATAATAATAGTTATACATGTATAAAGAATGATAAGAAAAAGGGATAGTATATGATATAATTGTTGAGTAGGTGTGGTCGCTTGTGGTGTGATATACTGTAATCTGGTGTGTCATCGTTGATGCTGTGATCTGAATTTTGGAATCGTGCCTGCAGTTGGGTTCATTTAGTGGTGTATCATATTGATTTGCTTTCTTTGTACTGTGACAGGTGACTGAGTTGCTGTATTATTAAAGATGGACTTTAGTTTTAATTAGCGGTGGAAAGGAGGAGTCTAATTCAAAGAGTATAGGAAAGATCTATAATTACACTTCTTCCGATACGGAGGAAGACGACGATGATAATTTATACCTCAAATTATAATTAGAGAAAGCATAATAATAATAATAATAATAATAATAATAATAATAATAAATTTGTGAAAAAAACTCATTTATATAAACTTCAACTAAATAAGTTCATTATTTTATAATAATGTTTCAAAAATTTTTTTTTTATTAAATTTGGTTTAATATGTATTTTTATCTTATATTTTAAGATACAAATTATAGTTTAATTTCGATGTACTAACAATATAAAATATTTTCATACAGTTATTCGATTACATTTGTTCCTTTGAATGAGACAACATAAGAATTTAATTGTATTATTTTTTCTAAAATAATTTATTACTCTTTCATTTATGCTCTTCCAAAAATATAATTTTACTATCTTATTATTTTTTGTTTCTTAACACTATTACTATCTGTTTTTTATTGTTATTATTATTTATATTATTATTATCATTATTAAATCAAAATAAAATATACATGAAGAACTAGTCAATTAGTCAATATTTTAAGATATTTTACTTCAATAAAAATTATTTATTCAACATAAAATTAATTGTTATTGGTTTATTTTTTATAAAAATACTTATTTTGTATTGAATATCTAATATGAAATATATATATATTTAAAAGAGAATTCGTTAAAACCTCTTTAATTTCTTAAGCTTAACATTCTTAATTTAAAATAAAATAATTTTTTGTCATTTCATTTTAAATATTTACATGCATTCTTAGAATTTCATAAAAAATAACAAAAAATTAAATATACATTTAATATAATATTTTTTTTCAAAATAAAGTTCAATCTAACCAAATAAAAAAAATAAAGAAAAAAGCCTATCTAATTAAATACCCACGACCCAAAAAAAAGAAGAAATTCTATAACAAAAAAGAACGGTTCATGACCAAATATTAAAACAATAGGTCACCTCCTTTGCAAGCAGCTGGTTATTCTCCTCTAAGCCGTGGCTCTCCTTGCAAGTCCGACAAATGTCACAATCTTTCCGAAGCCTATTTCTTTTCAAACATTATAGTGCCATTTGTCACATAATTCATTAATCTGTATAGACAAATCTGTACGCTATAATTACTCTATTTTAATAAATTAATTTAATAACATTATTTATCTCTTCTTTAAAATATTAATCTAAACAAAATTTTAAATTCATGAGAATGAACTGTTATCTATAATATTGGATAATATATTTTTAATTTAAATTTTATTTTGAACTAATCAGTTACAAAATTTTGTTCTTGCAAAGGTTATATATATAAATACGTCAGATCAATTTAATAAAATTCGATGTTAAATAGTAGAAATACGATTACACATTGTCATTAGAAATACTTTCACAAGTATTACACATTCATTTGGTTCTCCTTCTTTTTGTCCTTCTCTCAAGGAATTCTTAATAGTTAAATTGGATCTATAATTTTTATATTTTTTCGTGCTTTTCTTCTTTTTTCATGTTTCTTAAACCATTTTTTCAACCGAATTGTTTTGATTTTTCACACAGAATTTTCTATATTTTTATTAGATATTTTAAGGCTTCAATTTTCACATTGAAAAACTCAACAAAAATACAATATATACATACATAAGGTGTCAACAATAATAGACAGTTAAGTTATGGAATTCAATTTTTATATTAAGAATGAATGTTATATGATGTCAGGTTCCAATAGAAAGTACACAGCATTTGAAAGAAATGAAGATGTTTGCATGCAGTCCCATGTGTTTAGACAAGATATTTTAGGGTATACAACGTCAATGGGTACAAGTTTAGAATTATCACTAAAAAAAATGGGCTGAAAACTCAAAATAGTGGAGTTTATGTCTCTTCTAATACAAGAAGTTATGCAAGCATGCGTGACAATAGAGTGGCTATTAGTAGTGTTCCATATTATGAAAAAATTATGGACATAATTGAATTGAATTATAGCTGCTATTTCATAGTGTTATTGTTCAAATGTATTTGGGCTGATACAACTACCAGTAGAAGCATCAAACAAGACCATTTGGGCCTTAATTGCTCTTGTCTGATCCACACCAGTGATCGAGAAGACAATGAACTGTACATATTGGCATCAAAAGCTCATCTTGTATACTTTGTGGATGATGAACTAGATAAAGAATGGAGTATAGTGGTTCATGTGAAACCACGAGACTTGTATGACATAGGGGAAGAGAATGAAGAAGTTGAAGTTGGTTTTTCTCCACAGCTAAAGTTGAACATGTCAACGACAGGTGGAATTAGAGATTTACAGTTGAAAAGGGATGATGATACAGAAGACCCCACAAACAATGCTTTTGAGAATTTCGATGATGTTGCATAATTGAAATATGAAAAAAGTGTACGTCATTAAAAGAGGATCTTTGTGTGATTAATAAGTTTAATAATCTTAATGATGTATGTAGTTTGTTGGTTACATTACGATCTGAATTTTTGTATTTCAATTAAGTCTTTACTGAATTCTAGGGCTACACACAGATCGGATCGGATTGGATATAGCTTATAATTTTATCCGATCCGCACTGCACTCATCGAATCGGATCGATTATGATATCCGTATTTTTTCAAGTCGGATCGGATATTGGGTATATCTGCATAATTCAAAAAAAGTGTTTTAAGGACCTGCTTGGCTGTTTTTACAAAAAATATCCAAAAAATCTATTTTTTCACCTGTTTAATCCTATTAACTCCTAAAATATTATCAAAAAAAGTTCTCTTGAATAACAAAAAAAAAATAATAACACAAGATATACGTTTAATTATTCTAAGTTGAAGTACAACATAAAAAATTAAAAATAAAATATCATAAAATTTATAAAACAACACATTAAAATTCTTATCACATTAGGGTTTACTTTCTTAAACTATGCTATTTATATGAGACGTGCGGATCTGCGGATCGGATCTGCAGATATCACTACCAAATCCGTAATCCGATCCTACCATGGTGCAGATTGGATAATATCCACACAATTCGGATTGGATGCAGATAGTTTTGTGGATATTATCCGATCCATGTGCAACCCTACTGAATTGTTGGTTTTAATGAATAAAAGCAGTTTCCCATTTCTTTCAACATTTTCTGTAGCGAAAGTTAGTTTACAATAAAGTATTAATGTCGTTATTGTTGTTGTTGTTCTTAATGTCGCGCTGATGATAATCATGATACCTAATAATCATTATCAAGTTCACTAATATTGTTATCACTAATAAATATTAGTGAACATAAAATTATGGTGTAATAGGACAAATAAAAACAGCGGAATTTTTATCATACTGTGCAAGCACAATACTCGCTAAAGAAATAGCTATGGCCTCTCCATTCTCTTCATTGGAACATGCAATTTCTGTTGCTAGAGATGTATGATTTCGTAAAGTGACGGTTAGGTGTTGGTTGGAGGCTATATCAGGACGATGTTGTTCTAATCAATACTTGAAAACAGTGAACAAATCTACTATACAGGTTTGTTATTTAGGCATACCCTTAAAAACTTGTGTTAAACTATATTTGAATAATATATATTTTAAGTTGATATATGCTAACAAATTTGTTGCAATTGTAAGAACCGGAGTTTTTGACGTAAAACTGCTTTAATAAAATAATAATTTTAACTGCCCAAAATAGGTTTAAAAATATAAAAATGTTCTTTTAAAAAATAAGGTGAAATTTGAATTCAATGAATTTTTTTGGGTTGAAAAATGTATATTTTGCGAAAGATTTTTGTAAAAATGTGTGCCGGTGCTTAAGCCGGCAGTACCGGCTCTAGTCTGTCCGGTACCGCGTATTTTAGAAAATAAGATTTTGAAAATTGATTTACTATTTTGAAAGGACAGAAAAAAATAATTTAGAATTTAAAATCGGGCACTAATCTTAAAGGTTTTGGCCCAAAGTGGGACAAACGGGTTAAAAACGCTAACGGATTGGACCCGACCCAAGGTCCAACATATATATACTCTATTAATTTTGATGGGAAGAGAGAGAGAGAGCTCGGATAGATGAGAGAGATGGGTGAAACTGAAACCAATTGTCACTATTCATTGTTACCTTCAGGAGCCATAACTTGAGCTACAGTGCTCTGATTGACGAGCCGTTTGCGGCCACGCAAAACTCTCGTCGAGCTCTTCATTTTTAGCTAAGATTTATTGGTAAGAAATTAAAACTCAAACTCCAGTATCCAGCCCCAATAATTCTACATTTTTGGGTTTGGTTTTTGAGTAAGTTTTGTGATTTTGTTTATTTAGGGGTGATCTAGCATTGAAATATTATTGGATTTTGCCCCTAATCTCTTTGGATAAGGTAAGGTCTCACTAAACCCTTGTGTTTAGTTATTTTTGTGAATCCTAGATTTAATGTTGGTATGTTATATGATGTTAGATTGAGTTTTGGTGTTTGTTGAAGTTGGATTGAGACTTTGGATCGAGCTTGGTGGCTTTGTTTTGGTGTTTGGTGCATTTTGGGAATCGGCCAAGATATGGTTACAGTTTTTTTATGTAATATATAATGTGTCTAAATACTTAAACTAGTGGACCATAAGATAGGATTGAGTGATGTTGGTTTATGCTTAATTATATATGAGATTATGTTGTATAATGAAGAGGAGTATATGGAATGTTGGAATGTGCAATATATGATTATGATGATGATGAGTGTTGATGATTATTATGTGTGATGATGGATATCGATGAGTATAAATATGCAATGTTGTAAAGATAGTATTTGTGATGTTAGAAATGGATTGGTGAGAATTGTGAATAATGATTGAGTGTTGATTAATGATTTTGAATTAGAAATCATGGATTTATGGTGATTTATGGTGTAAGGGTTGAGTGAATTAGGTGTGAATTGATGGAAGTGATATGAAATGGTAAGTTGTTGTGTGTGGTGGTGTTTTATGATGTTTGAGTAGGCTTTGATTTGGTTTTAAATTGAGAGTTTTGGTGAAGTTGAGTTTTTAGTGTTTTTGGTAAAAATGGGTTTTAGGCCAACTTTGGCGGATCATATCTTGAGCTACAGTTTTTGAAATTGATTAAATTTTGTATCAAATTAAAGATAATTCAAAGATCTTTAAAATGGTAAAGATATCGTAGAAATTGGAACTTTGTAGAAAAAGATATGATCGTTGGAAGTCGGTGTCAAAAATCTTATTTCTGTGATGTTGCAGAAATTATGAGTTCTGGTATGTGTGCGCACGCACACTGCTGTGCGCGTGCTCTAAATAGTGGCTACATTTTGACTTGTCACGCACAGCCTTGTGCGCATGCATACCATGTAAAATTTTGAAAACGTGCGTACGCACACACTGGTGCGCACGTACACACACAGGGTGATGCCTTCTATTGATAGCGTTTGCACACTCTGGTGCGCTCACACACGCTGGGAAGTGCCTTCTATTGGGGGCATTTGCACATATCTATGCGTGCACTCAAATGAAAACTTCTACCTTCTGTGTGTACGCACACCTCTATGCGTACGCACAATGCCCTGTTTTTTTTAAGAAAACCTTGTTTTTAACTGTTTTACCTTCCCAGCAAGCTTGTGAACTTCCGTGAAGCTTATCTAGGGTTTCTTAACTTGGTTTTAGGCTTTGAAACATAGAGAATACTATAAGTGAGTTTAACTAGATATTTTTTGTATAAAGTTAGAAGACGAATACTTAGGTTTCTGGAGTACTGAGGATGGATTAGTCGAATGAGAGAAAAGGTGACTTAGACGTGGTATGCCAGTTGGGTAGAGTTGTCTTGTGAACTAATGGGGAGCCGGATTGATGATGAATTGAAATATTGATGATGGATGATGAATTGAAATGAGTATAAATAGATTTATGCTATGAGTTGTGTTGTATTTCTGAATTGTTATGATTGGTAAGTTGCTATGCGCCTCAGACAAGGGTTGTGGCAGTCTCCCGCTTATCGAGATAGCGGTGCCGGTGTAGGGGCCAAGGCAGTCTCCCGCTTACGTTGAGATGTGAGGACTGAGGCAGTCTCCCGCTCACATAACCTTTCTGCTGCATGAGTGTGCAGAGCCTATATCTCTAGCATAGCAAACTCCTTGCAGATTTCTCTACTGCATGAATGTGTAGAGTCTATATCTCCGGGCATGGTAGGGAGATGTGTCGGGTTGGCAATTATAGACCGACAAGTGATATCACGAATGATAAACCCATATTTTATGACATATATTGTTCTCAATTCAAGAGATTTATTCAATCCTTCACCCACTTATTCATGTAAATTGTATGGTTTTACTTTCCCTTCCTTATTATGTGATATATGTAAAATACATGTTTCCTATGCTTTGAAATTATTTATTTTAATTACCCTATATTATCATTCGATGCCATGATTTGTGTGTTGAGAAGTTTCAGATCCTTTAAGGCAGGAATAAGTTAAAGGATGGAAAGGAAACATACGAAAATGGAAGGAAAGCACAAAATGGAGTTTTTGAAGAAAATGGCAGCGACGCGAACGCATGGATGATGCGGCCACCTGCCCAGCGCGAAAAGGCAGCAACGCGAACGCGTGACTGACGCAGACGCGCGCCTTAAGCAGAACACAGATGATGCAGACGCATGACCGAAGCGAACGCGTGACAAGGAAAACTCCAGATGACGCGACCGCGTGACCCACGCGGACGCGTGACAGACGCTACGCACCATAAATTACAGAAAATGCTCCCAGCAATTTTTGAAGCCTTTTTGGCCCAGATCCAAGTCCAGAAAGCACAGATTAGAGGTTATAAAGTGGGGGAATGCATCCATTCATGAGGAATGTATTGAATTATTCACTTTTCATAGTTTAGATGTAGTTTTTAGAGAGAGAGGTTCTCTCCTCTCTCTTAGGTTTTAGGATTAGGATTTCTTATTATTTCAAGTTAGTATTCCAACTCTTTATCAGGTTCAATATTCCTTTTTATTATTTTCTTAATTTAATTTATGAACTCTTCCATGTTACATATGATTCTCTTAATTAATGTTATTTGAGGTATTCCAGTTTATGATTGCTTTCTTTTATTTATATTACTATTGCTTCCAATCTGAAGACATTTTTATTCGAGTAAGTTTATTTTTCCCCTTTTGGCTTTGGTTAAGTAATTGGTAACTCTTGAGTTATCAAACTCATCGTGATTGATAATTGTTATTTTTGCTAATCAAATCGAATTCCAATAACTCTAGTCCTTCCTTAGGAATTGACTAGGATCTGAGGATCAAACTGATTAGTCCACTTGACTTTCCTTTGTTTAGTAAAGGTTAACTAAGTGGGATTAAACTCAATTCTCATCACCATTGATAAGGATAACTAGGATAGGACTTCCAATTTCTCATACCTTACCAAGAGTTTATTTTATAGTTATTTATTTATTTTACTTGTCATTTAATTTACTTATTCCTTACTTTTAAAACCCCCAATTTACAAAACTCATAACCAATAATAAGAACATACTTCCCTGCAGTTCCTTGAGAAAACGACCCGAGGTTTAAATACTCGGTTATCAATTTTAAAGGGGTTTGTTACTTGTGACAACCAAAACGTTTGTAAGAAAGGACTTTTGTTGGTTTAGAAGCTATACCTGCAACGAGGATTTATCTGCGAATTTCTAGACCACGCAAAAGTTCTCTCTTCAAAATGGCACCGTTGCCGGAGAACTGCAATCGTGTGCCTTATTATTGGTTATTGTAAATATTTTTCTTTTATTTGTTTAATTGTTTTTGTTTTTCCCTTTTTATTTTTATTAGCTACTATGAATTCTCACCCCTCTCGCTTTGAGTTTGGTTCTAATATCGTTGAAGGGAATGGAAGTTATAACAGGAACATGCATCAAGGTCAGAGAACTCAAAGATGGATGAAGCCAAGGGGATTTGATCAACCCTTTAGGCAACAACACCCTCCAAGATATCATGGACAAAGACCATTCTACAATGCATACCAAGCTAATAGATATGATGGACAACCTTGTAACTACCAACAAGCCCCACCCTGTGCCTATAGACCATCCTCTCAACATAACTTTGAACCACCACACTCACAATCTCCTTTTCACCATCCACCACCATATGATCCTTATCTACCCCAGTTCCAATCCGATTACTACCAAACACCACCACTTCCCTATGTACCATGCCCAAATCCATCACCTCGAGAATCACAGTCTCGTCTCAAGGAAACAGTAAATCAACTTCATACAACCCTTCATCAGCTAGAGCAAGCAATACATCAATTAGCTTCCAGACGTTCAAACCCTCAAGGAACTCCAATAGCTTTATGTGAACAATCTAATGACGAACGTAGCATGAAGGAGACACTAGAAACCCCAGAGGGCAGTAATGAGCACAACTTTGTTCTGGAACAATTGGAGGAAGCTCAGATTATCCAAGAAGAAGAAGTACTGATTGAAGATTTAGGAGATGCTAAACCTTCATGGGAATCCAGAGTTGTGAAAAATACCGTCAAGGACATTATAATTGATGCTAAGGAGGATAGTGCACAAACCCCAAGGCAGGTATTTTATGAAGAACTAGACAGAATGACCCAAGATGCAAGTTTCCTTGATGATAGTAGCCTCAAGTCAGGTTCTCCTAGTAATGAACTTGCATCCGCAAGTGAATTCTCTGAGATCAAAGAATCTTCCCCAAGTGAATACGAAGATGATGCGGAGGTAGATTTCTCTCAACCTCCAGCTTATGACTTAAGTGAAGAGGAAGACATTGAAGACTTTGATCAAGACACAGATGCATTTGAAGAATTTTGCAAGGAAATGGAGGAATTCGCAGAAGACTACAAGGGAGTAGAACTTACAGAACCACTGGAAACACCTATCCCAAGGCCATTACCACCCAATACAAGCTTCAAGTGGGTACAATCCTTAACCTTTAACTCTATTTTTTCACTTAAATATGGTTTGCTTGAAACAGATGGCCAGCTTAGAGCTCTCTGCGGCTTTAAGAGTAAGAGGGGAATGGCTCGTACTCAGAGCTGGTGCACAAGGTTCAATAAGGTTCCACGCTTCAACTCGAAGTGCACGGATTGGTATCATGTTCAATCGAATGGATCTCGGAAAATGTTTGGTCATCTTGGTGAGAATCTAATTTCTGAACCGCCCGGACGAAAAAATATAGATCAAAACGAAGGCGGATTTAAAAGCAAGGTATGGGATCCTGGAAAATATTCTGATATTCGTAACCCCGGGAGCCTAAAAATCTGTTTGAAGCTGCTCAGAAGCTTTACATGCCTAGTTTGGGACCCCGGAGGCTGTTGGCATTCCAAACATTGGTGGAGATTTCTGGATGAATTTAAGCATAAGGCACCATAACAGGAAGCTCATCCAATGTCCAACTTAAGGACTTTAACTAAAAGGGCTAGGTGGGAGACAACCCACCATGGTATGATCGTTCCTGTTTCCATTTTATTTCATTTTGTTTATTTTTATATTGTTTTATTTTTACTGAACCTGGATGCTATTCATAAAATTTGCATTTAGCATTGCATACTGAATAATTGCATACCTGCATAAATAAAAAAAAAGAAGGAGAAGAAAGGCGTGCGATGCGACCGCATCGCTAAAGCGATCGCGTCGGTTGCGAAAACCACCTCCCACGTGTCCGCGTCATTCACGCGGCCGCGTGATCTGGATATCAGCCTAAAAATTCAACGCCCAGAAATTTGGGCTGGAATCGTGCGGCTGTCGTGCGTTTAGCACAAAACGGCTCATGCGTTCGTGTCCATCACGCGAACGCGTCCCTAGCAAAACACCCATCCCACGCGAAAGCGTGAGCGACGCGTTCGCGTCGCGTGAATTGCACAACACCCCAAAGGAGACAAAGAGTTGCGCTGAAACGACGCTGGAATCGTGCGTTTTGCACAATTTCCAGTGACGCGGTCGCATGCCTCACGCGACCGCGTCATTCATCCTTTTTCCTATTCCATGCGATCGCGTCACTCACGCGATCGCGTCAACCCCCCATCCACCCTAGCCACGCGATCGCGTGGATTCAAATTCACTAACCCCAATGACACGAAACCCTACCCCCCCCCGCGTCCCCATTCTTCTCCCCCAACCCCCTCTGCTCTCCCTCCCTCCTCCCTCTGCACCCTTCACCACCACCCACACCGGACCGCCGCCCAACGCCGCCCACCCAGACCCACCGCGCCGACCACCCCCACTCCTTCTTCCTTCCCTCTCCTTCTTCTCTCTCTCTCTCTTCTCTTCTGCCTTCCACCACTGCGGCCAGCCACCGCCACCCACATCACAGCCGCGCCTCCCACCACCATCCTCACCCCTCCCATCCTTCCCCCTTAACCCCTACCCCTCCCATTACCCCTACCTGAAACCCCTACCACCGGACAGCTGCCCACCGCCGCGCCAACCGCCGCACCGCCGCGCCACCACCATCCCCCAGCCATCTCTCTGCCCTACTTTCATTCATACGCCTACCAGGTTCCGCAAACCGCCACTCTTCTTTCAATTCGTAGTTAATTGCACATTTTTCCGTTTACGTTCAACACTAGGCTAGTTAGAGATGTATGTTGTAGTGGATTCTAGGTTGTTAGGTAGCTAGGATGTGGTTAGTGGATTTAGGCCTGATAATTGCGCTGTTCGTGCTTCTTGTTTTATCAATTTCGCAATTCTTATGTTGTTGCTGTTCATATGCTGTTCTTTACTGTTGCATGCTGCTTTTTACACTATTTTTTCGTGTTCATATTCCGTATTTGTATTTGCAGCTGTATTTTAATTCATATGAACTGTTCTGCTTGCTGTTTATTACCCGGGAACATCTAATTTTAGCCGGAATGCTGCCCAAATTTCTGTAAACTGTTCTGATTTTCCTTCATGTTTTGGTTTTGGCAATTTGGATTCTACTTTACTCAGCTTTTACCAAACCAATTCATGAATCCAAGGACAAGCTTTCTTATTCTTTTCGATTTCCTGGTTAATAAATTGCATTTTTGATGATTCAATTCTAATTTTTGCTATTTCCATATCTATATGAATCATCATCAACCTTATTTCCTTGTTTGAATATGAGTTGACTGTTGCTTATAATTGTGAATTCTTGTTACTTAGAATTGATCATCATGCCACTTACTCTGACTTTCTTTTTACTAACTCCTTGCTTTCAACTTTCTAACCTCTTTTTCAATCCTAACCAACCTAATTTTCCAAACATCTCTTCTTGGTTTTTCACTATTCTCTTTAACCTTCTAACCAAGGCATGATTATAGTTTTTCCTAATTAACATGAATTCTATTTCTATTACATTTTGGATTGTAAATTTTTTCTTCTCGGATTTCTAACTCCTATATAATCCAAAATGCACAATTATTCACCTCATTTCATTATTCTACTGCTCATTTGCCACTTTATGCTTATCTTGTTATTTTCCTACTTGTTTTCCTGTTTTTATTATATCCTGGATTTCTATTTTTTTTTCAGGATGTCTGACCCTCAAAGAAAAGGAAAAGGAAAGGCAACAACTGGCAAACGGAAAAGAGGTGAATCCTCTATGTCTCTCCTGGAGCTTATGCATGATGAATCCTGGCGGGAGAAGCACTTCACCCCGCAGGAGAAGGCTGACCAGCTCCTCCCTGCCAATGATCCAATTAAGTTTGCAAACCGATACTGTGAGCTCAAGTATCCGGTGTTTGCTACCTCCAGAAATCTATACCTGGAGAGGACTCTGAAAATTCCAGAAGAACTACAGCAGTACACCTCCGATCAGATCAAACAAAGAGGCTGGTTCTTCTTGGAAAGGAATTTAACTGAGGTCAATGCTTCCTGGGTAAGAGAATTCTACTACAATTATTTTAAGACTTCCCTGGATGCAGTGCACCTCAGAGGGAAACAGATACTGGTCAATGAAGAGGCCATTGAGGATATTCTGCGCCTTCAGCCTAAGTCAGATCAGCCTGACGGTTACCAAAAGGCTGAAGAGGACATGTGTTTTTTGAGATTTGACTGGGATGCTGTCAAGGAGAGGATAGCCCTTGACTCTACTGTCCCATGGGTCATGGGTAAGAACACCACCATGCCTAAAGGA
This sequence comes from Arachis hypogaea, assembly GCF_003086295.3. Taxonomy (NCBI): domain Eukaryota; kingdom Viridiplantae; phylum Streptophyta; class Magnoliopsida; order Fabales; family Fabaceae; genus Arachis; species Arachis hypogaea. Next base: position 88,670,352 of record NC_092048.1, on the reverse strand, counting down.
ATCAAGCGGATATACTTGAATGATGAGGCTCGGCTCTGGCACCAGATCCTGAGTAACTTTATTATGCCAAGCACTCATGAGACGGAGCTGCCTGCTGCTATGATCACCCTCCTCTGGTGTGTGATGGAGGGTAAGGACCTGTACCTGCCACGATTCATCCGGCACTATATGGCCAGGGTACATGTCAGAGGCACCCTCCCCTTCCCTTATCTGGTCACCCAGCTAGGCCGTCGAGCTGACGTGCCTTGGGAGGATGCTGATGAGAAGCCACCTGCTGCGGACTGCAAGAAGATCATTCCTCACAGCAGGAACTTTCTGGTTTTAGGCCACAGACCTTCATTCCTTACTGCTTCTGATGAGACAGCCACACCTTCAGTTGGCCTCTCTTCTTCCACTGCTGCACCTGCCCCACCCACTGCACCCCCACCTGCTCCTGAGCCTATTTACCATTTGGTGCATCGCCTCTTCGCCCGATTGGACCGTATGGAGCGTCGCAACAAGCGACGCTATGAGCACCTCAAGTTGATGATCCGATCCGGCGGCGACATCCCCTCCGAGCCTGACACCCCTTCTGATACATCTAAGGCAGAGGCGAGCGCTCATGAGGAGGAGACACAGGCCCAGGCGGAGCAGGCAGGACCACAACAGGCTGCGCCACAGCAGGAGGAGCCACAGCAGCTTCAGGCCCCCGATACAGAGATTCCTATCCAGTCAGAGCCTCCTCTACAGCAGACAGATCCTCCTACCCTCATCCAGTCTGCAGATCCTCAGACCACCATCGGGACTCCAGCAGCCCATCCCTCCAGTGATGACACTCCTTCACACCCGACTTGAGTGAGCATCAAGGACGATGCTTTATTTTAAGTGTGGGAAGGTTGCCATCACTGGCGTATTTTTTGGTGAACCACTACAGACTCTTTTTTCTTATTTTGCTTATTTTTCTGTATTTTTATCTTTATTTTTATTTTTATTTTTTCAGTACTTATACATTGTTCTTTTCATGTGTTTTTACTCTATTTTCTACATTTTGCACTTTAGTTCATATTTTAGCCATTTAGTTTAGTTGCAATTCTAACTTAGTAGTTATAGAATATGTGGATTAATTAGTATAGTTTACCCTTTTAGCATATGATAGTTTGGTTTAAATTGAAAATAAAAAGGAAGTAAACTAGAGACTTTAACATAACCAAAACAATCCACACACCTTGTATATATAGCATTACATGTTAGTTAGTTAACAACATTTCATCAAGGAGGAACACTAAAACTTTAAAGCCACCCAAAAAAATTTTACATTGAGAATAATGGGAACTCTTGATTTTTACTTACATAACATGTGTAACTGATATATAAGTTTTGAGCTAGAGAACACACAGCATGTGAGTTTTGAGCTTAATTGTATGGTTATATTTAAACCATAATTTTTATTCATGTGTGTTTCGCCCTTCTTTTTATTCTGATGTTCTTTACTTTGTTTTAATCTATATGTCCGATTGTAGAATATAGATACATACCAAGAAAGTGATTGGGGCTATTACTTGAATTATTTGCTCACTTATCCCAAATTAGCCTACCTTTTACATCACCCTTGTTAGCCTCCTTGAGCTTTTTAATCCCCTCTTTTTCTGTAAACCACATTACTAGCCTTAAGCAGAAAAATAAATAAATCTCAAGTTGAATCCTTGGTTAGCTTAAGATAAGGTATTGTGTATAATTTAAGTGTGGGGAATTTTATGGGAACATGGATGATAGAAACAAGGTAGAAAGTTAAAAAGAATAAAATAAAAATTTTGGGAAGCATGCTCATGTGAAATCAATTGAATTACCATGTGCAAAATAAAAGAAAAAAGTTTTTATTTTTTTAGGGGATAAAAAAAATTTCCCAATTGCAAAATAAATGCACATGGGATAAAATTAAAGTTAATGCATGAGCTTGCAACACAAAGTGAGAAAAGTTGGGCAAAAAGGTTAAGAAACTTTGAATTGCAAAATGTGTATATTAGGTGAGATCTTAGACTAATCAAGGATTCACTTATTAGCTCACTTAGCCTTATACATATACCATTACCTTCACCTTGGCCCCATTACAACCTTGGAAAAGACCTCATGATTTTTGTATGCCTATATTCTATAATTGTTGATTGGTTAGATGAAGAACAAAGTTATAGAAAGTAAGGATAAAAAGAAGAATAGAGTGATTAACCCAATAAACACTGAGTGACCAGAGAGTAAACACATAATCCAGTGAGGGTTCAATAGCTCATCACCATATATCTCTGCTTAAATTGTTAATTGTCTTGTAAGTTTGTAAAATATTTTACCCATCTCAATTGTAAAAGCGCTTTAACATTATCTAAGGTTGGCTATGCATATATGATTCCTTGAGAATGTGAATTAATTTAACTACATGTAAGTTTTATATACAAGTAAATGACAATTAGAATTGCATGATCCATTTAGGTAGTTACATTTAGGATAGATTGCATTGCATGAAATTCCACCACTTTAACCTTACCTTACTTTTTATGTTGGACTTAGCATGAGGACATACTATTGTTTAAGTGTGGGGATGTTGATAAACCCATATTTTATGACATATATTGTGCCCAATTCAAAAGATTTATTCAATCTTTCACCCACTTATTCATGTAAATTGCATGGTTTTACTTTCCCTTCCTTATTATGTGATATATGTAAAATACATGTTTCCTATGCTTTGAAATTATTTATTTTAATTACCCTTTATTATCATTCGATGCCGTGATTTGTGTGTTGAGAAGTTTCAGATCCTTTAAGGCAGGAATGAGTTAAAGGATGGAAAGGAAACATACAAAAATGGAAGGAAAGCACAAAATGAAGTTTTTGAAGAAAATGGCAGCGACACGAACGCATGGACGATGCGGCCGCCTGCCCACACGAAAAGGCAGCGACGCGAACGCATGACTGACGCAGACGCGCACCTTAAGCAGAACACAGATGACGCGAATGCATGACCGAAGCAAAGGCGTGACAAGGAAACTCCAGATGACGCGACCGTGTGACCCACGCGAACGCGTGACAGACGCCACGCACCAGAAAACAGAAAATGCTCCCAACGATTTCTGAAGCCTTTTTGGCCCAGATCCAAGTCCAGAAAGCACAGATTAGACGTTTAAAGTGGGGGAATTCATCCATTCATGAGGAATGTATTGAATTATTCACTTTTCATAGTTTAGATGTAGTTTTTAGAGAGAGAGGTTCTCTCCTCTCTCTTAGGTTTTAGGATTAGGATTTCTTATTATTTCAAGTTAGTATTCCAACTCTTTATCAGGTTCAATATTCCTTTTTATTATTTTCTTAATTTAATTTATGAACTCTTCCATGTTACATATGATTCTCTTAATTAATGTTATTTGAGGTATTTCAGTTTATGATTGCTTTCTTTTATTTATGTTACTATTGCTTCCAATCTGAAGACATTTTTATTCGAGTAAGTTTATTTTTCTCCTTTTGGCTTTGGTTAAGTAATTGGTAACTCTTGAGTTATCAAACTCATCGTGATTGATAATTGTTATTTTTGCTAATCAAATCGAATTCCAATAACTCTAGTCCTTCCTTAGGAATTGACTAGGATCTGAGGATCAAACTGATTAGTCCACTTGACTTTCCTTTGTTTAGTAAAGCTTAACTAAGTGGGATTAAACTCAATTCTCATTACCATTGATAAGGATAACTAGGATAGGACTTCCAATTTCTCATACCTTGCCAAGAGTTTATTTTATAGTTATTTATTTATTTTACTTGTCATTTAATTTACTTATTCCTTACTTTTAAAACCCCCAATTTACAAAACTCATAACCAATAATAAGAACATACTTCCCTGCAGTTCCTTGAGAAGACGACCCGAAGTTTAAATACTCGGTTATCAATTTTAAAGGGGTTTGTTACTTGTGACAACCAAAACGTTTGTAAGAAAGGACTTTTGTTGGTTTAGAAGCTATACCTGTAACGAGGATTTATCTGCGAATTTCTAGACCACGCAAAAATTCTCTCTTCAACGAGCCATTAGAATAGGCATTCATTATATGCATCTTCTACTTGTTTGTTTGCTTTGCTTAATTTCAGATATGCCTAAATAAAACACATGTTTACTTGCTAACTGTTCTAATTGTTGTATATGTACTTTACTTGTGCTTTACTTGTCTGCATTACTTGTGTTTTCTGCTGGCATTGAGGAGGTTCGGTAGGCAGTGACGATGGGTTGACAATGTTGGTAGTAAATCGCTTCGTGAAGAGTATATCACGCAATTCGAATTTTGGGGACAAAATTCCTAATTAGGAGGGGAGGATGTAAGAACCGGAGTTTTTCACGTAAAACTGCTTTAATAAAATAATAACTTTAACTGCCCGGAATAGGTTCAAAATATAAAAATATTCTTTTAAAAAACAAAGTGAAATTCGAATTCAATGAATTTTTCTGAGTTGGAAAATGTATCTTTTGCGAAAGATTTTTATAAAAATACCCATTTTACCCTTGAACTTTACTTATTACCAAAAATACCCGAAAGCTTATATAATTATAAATTTAACTTGATCTTTTTATAAAATTACATTTTTCATTCTAAAACAAAAAAATAAAAGATCTTGGTTGTTCTCTTTACCCAAAAAAATGAAACCCTCCCTTTATTTCTCATAAAAATTTCACTTGATATATAACTCCGTTTTTAAGTTTTTCGTTTACCGACTTTTCTCAGCTTTTACTTTAATCTTTTAACCACCAAATCTCATCAATTTTTTCAAAATATCACATCACAACAGTCCCAAAACCATTAAAACAACCACAGCTGAGCTGTTCCTCATAACCAAACCAACAAATCACAAGCAACAATAATAATTCAACATAAACTCATTCAAACTCAAACAATAATCAACCAAATCAACATTTACTTATCAAATTCATATTTAATTATTATAAAGTTATTAAACCCTACCTCCGTACGAATTTAAAATCAACAAAAATTCTAGAAAAATTTTTTAATCGAGCTGTTGAAGAGGAAAACGTCAAAAATTATCTGTACCTCCTAGAATTTCAATTGACTGAACTCAAGGAAAAGGGGAGTTACGTCTCCATCAACTTCTACCGAAAAAAATAATGCTAATACGTAGAGGAGGAGAATATAAACTCTTTTATCGGATTAGATTTTTTATTGGAGTTACGGATCGCAAGAAATCATGGAAGGAAGCTTCACGGTTTCATGGCCTCAGATCTCACTCACTCTCGGCTTTTCTTTCTCTTATTTTCTTTATCATTGGTTTAGTGAATGAAGAATGACTATGTGATCAAGATAATGTAATTAATGAAAGGAGGCGTGTGTTATGATTTAAGGGCCATGTGTGATAAATGGATGATTTGGTGTCACAAATCTTTCTTTTCTTCTTAAGTGATTCAGTTATGATAATGAGTAATTGGAGAAGATATTTATTTGGTGGGAGGATGATTTGTCAAAGCAAGGTTAAATGTCATGATAAATGGATGTGTGTGTAATAAATCTTTCTTTCATTGCTCTATATAGTTCGGCTATGGATGTTTTGTAATTATAAAAAGATATTTCCTTCATGAATAGATTAGGTGCCATGGCTTGGTTAATCATGGGTTAGGTGTCGTATTTTAGAGTTGCTGATTCAAGCAGTTTAAGTTATAAATATCTTAAACAAATAATTATAGAAACTGAATATATTAAAATACAAGTAATAATATATATAGAGTTTAATATATATGAGTTATTAATATAAATGACATTAATAATTTGAGGATGAAAGATATTTGATGAAATATTAGCAATTCTAAACTCATAAAGGAATACAGATAATTACTTATATCGGAAGCAACCAAACTTGATAATAACAATAATATTATTATCGAGGCTCCACTATAATTAGACCAAGTAAAATAAATAAATAACAAAATAATAAAATTATATTACAATTTATTTTACTTCGGGGTCTGAAGTTGACTAGTTAAAATAAAACTAATCGCTTTTAAAATATTATTTTAAAAAAAATTCGCGTTAGTGCAAAAATTAGAGTTGTTACATTCTACTCCCTAAAAGAAAATTTTGCCCTCAAAATTTTTTTTTACATGTAAACAGGTGCGATTAATCGGTTCTTATCTTATCTTCTAGTTTTTAGGTTTATTCTGTTTCCTCATCTCGTCCCAACTTACGTATAACAGTTAAAGAAATAAAGGAATGCAATTCACCAGAATCGTAAAGTGCAGTTAGGAAGCGAGTCTTGACACAATACTGACCTTAGGTTAGGGAGTCTAAGTACAACCATCTTCAGCAATCATTATAAATACTCTTGCTGGCTATTGCGGTCTAACTGAATTTTGAGCAATCCTCTTCAGGCAATTCCTTGCCATGTGTCCAAGCCCACCACAGAAGTAACAAACATTCGAACCAAATCGACAAGGATTTATACCATGGTGTCGTCCACACTTATCACAAACAAGGTTTGCTAGCGCTGGTTGTGGTTGCCTATCAGTGTTCCGTCCTTGCCTTTCTCCATTACCACGGGCAGGAAGATCGCCAACTTGTTGATTCCTATATGAAGGTGTCTCATTCACTTTAAAGTTCTTTTGCCAAGGAGCCATATACCGATTAAAATTATTCGGTGGTAAATCTTGATGACTCTCGCTGCCGCCATCTTCTCCTCACAGTCCTCCACCAACTGACTCTTATTGACAAGCTTTGCAAAATTTCGTATCTCCAGTGGGACCAATGAATGCATTAACTTATCGCGAAGTCCTCCTTTGTACTTCAAACACTTCCATTCTTCAAAATTATATGGGTTTTTCTGACAGATCTTAGAGAATCAGGACAGATCCTCAAATTTCTGGGTATACTCTACCACTGACATATTCCCTTGTTTTAACTGCATCAATTCCATCTCTTTGGCATCACAAACAGATCTAGGAAAATACTTTTTGTGAAATTCCTCCTTAAAAGTATTCCAGACAATCTCTTCTACCTCTTGTCTCAGCAAGCGTTCCACTCCATGTCACCAATGTTCAGCTTCTCCCTCCAGCATATAGGTCGCGAATTTCACATGTTGTCCTTCTGGCATATGTTGCGCTCGCAGCGATTTCTCAATACCGTAGAACCAATTGTCAGCTTTAGTTGTAGCAAGCATCCCCTTAAACTTAGGTGGATTTACTTTCAGAAAGGTTGCCAACGTCATAGGGTTACCGTGATTTCCAGCGTCTTCATCACCATCGCAGCCTCTATTGCGCTCACCATTACGTTCTCTATTACGATCTCCGTTCCGCTCTCCTAACTGGTCAATTGCTCGCGTCGTAGCAGTTTCCGTTTTACGCACAGCATTAGCCATGGTGTTTATCACAGCTATAAAAGCATTCACATCCCTCATCAGTTCATCACAGGGTTTGCACTACGCCTACCACGTCCTCGTCCCCGTGCAGCCATCAAGATCCTGTTCACACCTAACATTCAATATTAAGGTGATCAGTCTTAACATTTCAGGCAAAGTGTAAATAGTCTCTAAAATGGATACACAACGACATTCATGCAATCCATATCACAAGGATATCCTATATGCATGAGAGTATGCAATGAAGCATGATTCAGTCCATTTTCACATGCTTTAATAGGAATGAACTGCTCTGATACCAAATTGTAACGACCCAATTTCCAGTACGTCATGATCATATTGAAAATCGAGCGCTACTAACTTGTCTTCCTAGAGTTAACTATTACTTATTATTAAGCCTGTAATTGTGTTAGCACGAGATCAATTTTTCTTGGAAACTTTCTCCTTTTTACGTGAAAATCTTGGTACAAAAACGGCGGGTCTTGGAAAGCTTAAACAATCACATACAGAATTACAAGAAACCAATGAGTAAAGCAGCCAGTAAGATAAGCATAATAATGTACATCACAAACATTATAAACAAGAGTCATAAAGAAGTCAAGTCAGTGTACCAACTTACACCGCTTATATATATATATATATATACACACACACACACACACATACATACATACAGATATATAACACTTCGGGCCTTGGCCCATAAAGGAAGCCCCTAATCTGGAACCCAAACTAACTTAGCCAGTCTGTACAACTCCTAATCTCTCGGTGGATCTATCTAAAAGTGAGAGACTAAACCAAAATTTCTACGTTAAGCTGAAGGCGCCACCTAAAATACACTACCAGCTCTTACTGTCTCTGATCAATCATTGCAGCCAAAAGACAAGATTTTTATCACCTTCATATCTTATAGTGGGTCCTGTTTACATCTGAAGAGGAAGAAGGAAGGGGTAAAAACTGGGGAGTTCTTAGTAGGGGGAACGAATCCTCTCCAATGGAGAAAAAAATTGACCCTGTCCAGTGGAAGATCTCAACTCTTAATAAAATCAACGGTCCTAATTACAACTATAATTATGACTATCACTTTCCCAATTTTTACAAACCCTTCTTCTCTTCGATTTCACTTTCCACGAGCCCATTCTCTTCTGTCGCAATAACAACAACAAGAAGAAGCTCTCTCTTCTCAAATTCTTTAAACTCTTGTTCTTATCTTCAATTCCACACTCCACTCGTCCTACTCTCTTCCCCAACAGTAATAACAAGAAGAACCTTCATTCCTCATCTTCTTTCTCCTGCTTCAACAGCTCTATGAGTAGAATCTAAGGTTTGAATACCTTTTCAGGTTCTTCTTTCTCTCTCTCAATCACTAAATTCCTAAATTAATAATCCTTGTTGATAATAATTGGTTTGAATTTATGTGGTTGGTTTTGCAATTAGGCAGGTACCTTATGCATTTAGGATATGAATGGTCTTATTACTGATGTGGATGACAAGATAAAAAAAATTAATCTTTGAATTGCCATAGTTTATGTTTGCTATTCTACAATATTTTATTCAATTCTTTTGATTTTTTTCTTATTTGTATTTACTTCTAAAAATACTTTCTTTTTTTTTCAAACAAAATTATTTTTCAAGATTCTGTTTTTTGAATTAGGCATTTGGTGTCACTTTAAAATAAGTAGAGGAGAACTATGAGGTTCTGGAGGATATGTGTTGTAAGTTCTGCCTGCATAAACAGTTTTATTATTCCTGCAACCATCTTATGGTTTCATCATGTTTAATTTATAAAAAATTTGATGACTTTACTTATCTGTAATGTTAGCCATTCAAGTAGTACCCTGTTTTCATTATTTAGACCTTAATCATATTTAGTGGTGATTGAATTTTGATTATATTATTTTGTTATGCAAAGTAGCCACTGCTTTTAATTGGTATGACAGGACTGAGTCTACAATTTTCAAATTCTACAGATAATTGTCAATTTTTTTTATATTATTTCCAGAGCAAATGAGTTAGTGAAGATCCAATCAGTTTAAGCGAACGCTTTTGTGAAGAGTTCCACCAAGACATGATAACACTTAATTGTCTAACTCGTATGAAAATTCTGATGTTGAAGATGAGAAGCATAGGAAGAAAATATCTGTTTAAAATTGTAATAGGATATTGAGTACGAATTGGTATGGAGATAAATTTATTGTGCATGAACTTATTGTTCAAAATAATTGTGTATGTTCTATAATTTGAGATATGGTATTATAAAGATACAAATTGAAATAGAGAAAAAAATTATATACAAGTTCTAATCAATCAAAATAGTAAAATTACAATATGAAATTCAAGATAAATATCCTAAAAAAATTATAAATAACAGATTCTTCTTCTCTTTTACACCATTCTGTTTTTGTGAGATCTATTATAACTCTATTTCAATAATTCAGTCAAATATTTTCTATGATCAATAGCAATCTAAGCATATTTGACATCAAAAAGCTTTGTTAGTATGCATCCAAGATTTTATAAAAAAAAATCAATATAAAATTGTTATTAAGTGAAAGAAGTAAATAAAGTATTACTATGCTAATTTGTTTACAATAATGTAAGTAATTATTTATTGAGATGTTTTATAACTAAAAATTACCTTAAATTTTATAAACTTTCTTGATTGTTCACAAATGTATTTGGTTAAAGAAATACATCCAACAGTTCCTATTGGATATAAATAATCATAGTAATGTTAAACACCAATAAAAAAATTCATCATGTTAAATAATATATAAGTATCATTTTACAAATAGTTAAGAAAACTTACCATTAATAACCTATTAAAACCATGATCATCTTCTTAAGATATTGAACCATACAGCTTAATGACCTGTATAACATGAGAAGGAGAACAACTTATAAGAGTTAAAATAATCTAAAATAAATATAAAAAATATAGAAATTTAAAGTACTCAACATTGTACTCATACCACCTACTCTATTTTACTACCTAATTTATAATTCTACATCTTTTGGGCCAATTTTTTTTTGTTCACTCACAGATAGTATTATTTAATAAATTACTAAACTACCTTGTCTTGTTGTTGTTATGAAGTGTTGCTAATTTGACTCTTCTTCTTATTTTTGGGTTGATTTTCAACAAAACTTTTTAAACGCTTTCTAAAATTTTTTACACCATTTCTTCTTTTCAAACCTCTGACTTCTAAGTTTTGAAGGTTTGTACATTGAATTGGGAGGGAAGAATCAGCATTGTTGATTTCCAATCCCAAATTTAGTTTGTAGATATCATCAACTTTTTACTTAACTCCTCCACAGCTTTTTCCATAAAGACACGTGCTTCTTTACAATCAGAGGCTTGTGTGACTGTTCTTACTAACTTAGGACATGTTTGCTTAAACCATTGTGTGCTAGTAAGACAAGTATCTTCTTCAACTATTCTTCCATGTGTAAGGTCCCACATTGGTTGGGGAGGAGAACGAAGCATGCTTTTTAAGGGTGTAGATACCTCTCCCTAGCATGACGCGTTTTGACGAGTGAGTGAGGGGGGCTTCGACTATCATCCCTGTCATCAAAGGCAAAACCGTGAGGCCTTGTGTGCCAAAGCGGACAATATCGTCTAGCGGGGGGTCTGGGCTGTTACAGATGGTATCAGAGTCGGAGCCCAGATCGATGTGCCAGCAAGGGCGCTGGGCTCCCTTAGGGGGTGGATTGTAAGGTCCCACATCAGTTGAGGAGGGGAACGAAGCATACCTTTTAAGGGTGTGGATACCTCTCCCTAGCATGACGTGTTTTGACGAGTGAGTAAGGGGGGCTTCGGCTATCATCCCTATCCTCAAAGGCAAAACCGTGAGACCTTGTGTGCCAAAGCGGACAATATCGTGCTAGCGTGTGGTTTGGACTGTTACACCATGCATATCTTTTACTAATCCGCTCATTGCTCCTCTTGTCCACCTCTTCAAAATATATTGATCAGGCAGTAATTCAATATCTGTAACATCTAAAACTTTGATTGTATGACAACACGAAATGCCAAAACCCAAAAGTCTCAAACTTTCTACAATTACATGAAATTGAATTCAAGGAAGGATCAAATGTTACTTTAAACTCTTTATTCTCATTGCACAATGCAACCAGATATTCATAAACAAAGCCTCTCTCATTTACTTCTCTTATGCAAGCTACAGAATATTTTTCATATTCCCCTTGAAAATGATCAAATAATGGCAAGGTATATACTTCTGAAACTTGTTGCAATAGTGGTGAACTTACCATCTTCAACCTGGGTAACTTTTGTTTGGATTGAAATTTACCTTGTAGTTCATTGTATCTCTTATCATTGACAACTCTTTCAAAGTGATTGAAAAATTGAATTATGTTTAGGTTTAGTTTCATACAATTTTTTAGGCCTACATTCAAACTTTCACTAAGCTGTGTACTCTGCATGCCAATAGTGAAGGCATTGTTCATATAGCATCTTGCCCACTTCTTCTTTAATTTATACAAGTTCATCAACCACTTATTTTTCTTACGATCATAGTCATATAATAATTTATCCCATGCTCCTTTGAAATTAATTTCATCTACATATTCATACATACATGCTTTAAAGTCTCGTAGAAAATAAGAACCATTCTTAATCAAATTACCAAGATGTTTAATGCCATTTTGCATTAAATGCCAAGAACATAAAGCATGATATATTTCAGGCATTACCTTAGCCAAACCATTAGCCATTGTAGGAGGAGCTTGATTTGTGAATATAGTTTGAGGCTTCTTGTTTTTGTGTGTCTTCAAAAACTCTTTAAACAGCCATTCAAATGAATCTGAATTCTCGTCGTAAAGAAGTGCAGCTCCAAATATCACTACCCCTCTAAAGTGATTAAATTCTGCAAACACACCCAAAGGCTTACAAGCATTATTAGTACTATATGTAGTGTCAAGAGTAACCACATCACCAAAATATTCATAATCAATGATCATTTTTGCATCAGCCCAAAAAATGTTTGTTATTTGTTCTTCCAGATCTAACTGAATAGCATGACTGAATGATAAATTTTCTAGAGATTTTTGTTGAAAATATGCTAACAAGCTGCCTGCCTCCCCGTATGTCATGCTTCTCATTCTTTTGGTACGGAGATAATTTTTTTGGTCTAAATGTGTATAACCAATATTTTCTCTTCCACCAACTTGTCTACTCATCAATTCAAATGAAGCCCGTTGTGTGATTCCCGAGTCATCTACCAATTCAATTTCTCGATCTTGAACCTGAGGTATTTTTCGTTGACATGCTAACATGTGAGTTGTCTATGAAAGATGAAAAGGTGATTATGCTCACTGAAAAATCATGAATCTCATACTTTTCAATACCTTTAATATATCTTATTCCTAATTTTACCAAACAATTAGTCCTTGTTTCAAGTCTAGGAATGATAGTCAAAGAATTCCTTTTATCTAATTTACCCTTCTTTGGCACAGACGAACCTAAGACTTAGAATTTTTCCATCTGCATTTTTGTTAGAATATTGCTTGTGGACACCAAATCCCATCCTCCTACCATAATCAATCCAAAATTGCCATGCCTCTTCTACAATGTTAAAGGTTTTGCCCAATTTAGGTAGCCAATCAAATTCTACATCCATATTTTGGGCATTCAAGGAAACAGTAGAATTGTTGGACATCCTAAAATGAAAACAAGAATCAAAAGAAAAACTATTTAAAAAGTATTTTTTTTAATTGTTAACAGAAAAACTAATTTAAAGATTCAATTACAGGAATATGAACATTAAAAAACAAACGTACTCATACAGCACGGTTTATTAATTTTCAATCTGAAAACTTATAGCTTGAAAAAAAATAATATCAAACTAAATATATTATCAAATGATTGGGAAGAAAGACTTGAGTAAGGGAATTAGATAAAAGAGACTGAGAATGAGAATGAAAGAACAAAACCTCAATGTCGAAGGAGAAGAATCGTTATCCTCAAAATGAGCCTGTAATGGCCTTCTATTAGCATCACAAGACATTAACTGCTTGAAAAGAAGAATATAATAGAAGTTCAAAAGTTTAATTTTCCAGAAAAGATGGTGAAGAGAAAATAAGCGTGGGAAAATAATAAAAATAAAAGAAGCTGGAACGTGAGAATTTGGGAAAGTGATAGTCATAATTATAGTTATAATTAGAACCGTTGATTTTATTAAGGATTGAGATTTTCCACTGGACAGGGTCAATTTTTTCCTCCACTGGAGAGGATCCGTTCCCTTTAGTAGGGTCGGGGTGGATAATTAGGTTCATTTTATTTTAATCCTTAGTCGACAGCAACACACCACAGAACACAGACAAACTTCAACCAAGCATGACAAGTAATTCACTCAGAAGTCAATTAACTAAAAAGCACACAAACACGTTCACAGAATTTCACAACATAGAGATATGTGCAAACAAGTATGATGCATGTCTAGTCCTATACAGGCCATGAGCTCATGTGTCGGTTTGTTGCCCGATTCCTGACACTGGTTCCGATATAAGCATTTCGTATCACCGTCCCTATCTCAGCTAATGTCCCCTCCATGAGCGTTACACATCGCCGTCCTCATGGGGGAACATTCCTTTTAGTCTCCAGTGAGCATTACGCATCACCTTCCCCACTAGACACTTGGCACTAAGGCCCTAACAGCGCTCAATTTCTTTCAATTTTTGCTCTCTACTCTACTGCCGTAGATATTCCTTTAGTTAATACCTTCTTCTCTATCTACTCTATTGTGGCAGACGTTCATTAAAAATATTTTCAGTCACTGCTCTCTACTCTTCTGCGGCAGAGATCCTTTTACTTAATATATATCCTTCTCTTTTTATTCTTTTTCTTTTCTTTTCTTTCTCATCTCTCTCTTTTATTATCTTACTTCTTTTTTCCGCTCTTCTTTTCTCCAATACTTTAATTCTTTATCATAATTAAACTTCGCATTCTTCTCTCGCCTTTTCCTAATGTCTTATGAAAAAGAATCATAAGATTCTTAGATTAGCTGTGTCCTCTAAAGTTTTTAAGATTTCTTCTTTTTACTCTTCTCTAACTTAAATATTCTTAATAGAATGATAACAATAATATAAATAAGATAATTTAAATAGTAAATAATATATATAATTTTTCTTAAAAAATAGTTTATAAAACCTTATTTTTAAAGTTTTATTACTTTCTAAATCACGAACTTTTTAATATTCTATTTTTAACCTTAATATTTTATAAAATTATATTTGAACCCTCACTTATTTTTATATTTATAAAAAATAACTCTAAAATTTTATAAAATAGCTATTTTACCCTTGAACTTTACTTATTATCAAAATTACCCAAAAACTTATATAATTATAAATTTAACTTGATCATTTTATAAAATTATATTTTTCATTCTTAAAAAAATAAAAGATCTTGGCTGTTCTCTTTACCTTAAAAAAATGAAACCCTCCCTTTATTTCTCATAAAAATTCCACTTGATATATAACTCCGTTTTCAAATTTTTCGGTTATCGATTTTTCTCAACTTTTACTTTAATCTTTCAACCACCAAATCTCATCAATTTCCTCAAAATATCACATCATAACAGTTCCAAAACTATTAAAACAACTACAGCTGACTTGTTCCTCATAACCAAACCAACAAATCACAAACAACAACAATAATTCAACATAAACTTATTCAAACTCAAACAATAATCAACCAAATCAATATTCACTTATCAAATTCACATTTAATTATTATAAAGTTACTAAATCCTACCTCTATACGAATTCAAAATCAACAAAAATTCTGGAAAAGTTTTTTAATCGAATTGCTGAAGAGAAAAATATTAAAAATCGTATGTGCCTTTTAGAATTTTAATTGGCCAAACTCAAGAAAAAAAGGAGTTATATTTCTATCAATTTTTACTGAATAAAAATAACACCAACATGTAGAGAAAAAGGATACAAATTTTTTTATTGGATTAAATTTTTTATTAGAGTTACTGATCACAAGAAATCGTAAAAGGAAGCTTCATAGTTTCATGGCCTCACGTCTCACTCTCTCTCGGCTTTTCTTTCTCTTATTTTCTTTATCATTGGTTTAGTGAATGAAAAAGGACTATATGATTAAGATAATGCAATTAATGAAAGGAGGCGTGTGTTATGATTTAAGGGCCGTGTGTGATAAATGGATGATTTGGTGTCACAATTATTTCATTTCTTCCTAAGTGGTTTGGTTATGATAATGAGTAATTGGAGAAGATATTTATTTGGTGGGAGGATGATTTGTCAAAGCAAGGTTAATTGTCATGATATATATATATATAATAAATCTTTCATTCATTGCTTCATATAGTTCGGCTGTGGATGGTTTGTAATTATAGAAAGATATTTGCTTCATAAATAGATTAGGTGTCATGGCTTGGTTAATCATAGGTTAGGTGTCATGTTTTGGAGTTGCTGATTTAGCGATTCAAGTTATAAATATTTTAAATAAACAATTATAGAAACTGAATATATTAAAATACAAGTAATAATATATATAAGGTTTAATATATATAAATTATTGATATAAATGACATTAATAATTTAAAAATGAAAGATATTTAATAAAATATTAGCAACTCTAAACTCATAAAAAAATACCGATAATTACTTATATCGGCACAGCCAGACTTGATAATAATAATAATAATAATAATAATAATATTTAGGCTCATTTTAATTAGAGCAATTAAAATAAATAAATAACATAATAATAAAATTATATTACCATTTATTTTACTTCGGAGTTCGAAGTCAACTCGTCAAAATAAAATTAATCGTTTTTAAAATATTATTTTAAGAAAAATTCACGTTCGTGCAAAAATTAGAGTTGTTATATTTTAACCCCCTAAAAAAAATTTTTGCCCTCAAAATTTCCTTTACATGTAAACAAGTGCGATTAATCGGTTCTTATCTTATCTTTTAGTTCTCAGGTGTGTTCTATTTCCTCATCTCGTCCCAACTTACGTATAACAGTTAAAGAAATAAAGGAATGCAATGCACCAGAATCGTAAAGTTCTGTTTAATGAAACGGGACTCATGCTCACTTTGATCTTATGCATGAAAAATAGAGTTTCCCTTTTTCCTTTTAAGTCAAATCAGTCGGTCACATTTCAAATCTTTCTTGTTTAGTCACTTCAAAAACTGGATATCTTTTTAAAAAATTTAAAATTTTTCTTGAAAACCGTTTCATTAAATAAATTCAAGATTTCAAAAAAAGTTTTCATTATGCATTTAAAGCGGTTTTCAATCAAGAAAACCTCTCTCTTCTCCACTACTCCACTACGCCATTCTTTTTTCCCTCTATTCATTCATCCCTTCTTCATTGTGAGAAAGAAAGTTGCTACTAGAAGAGGCACCGACGCCTACATTCCTCCTTGCAATCCTCCTCATTCCAAACCCCAATACTCACATACACATTCACTCTCACTCATTTTCCTCTCAAGCATCTCTACCAGCATCCATGGCAAGAAAGACCATTCATCCTAGGACTTTCTCAGCACAAAAGGGAGCCGAGTCATCTCGGGCTAAGGAAGGAAAAGGAAGGGGTCTTATGCACGAAGATGATCGTCTGCCGTCTCTTCCTCCACGCTCTACCTCTCATCCTTTAGGTCGTTCTGTTCCATCAAGCCATCCCTCCAAGAGCTCCAGAAGACCTGTTCTCAAACCAACCAGGAAACCTCCTAATCTTGACTCCCTTGATTATAAAATCCATTTTGGTAAACCTTCTCACTCTCACTATGATCCTCTTTGCTTTTCTTCCTGTATGGATTATGAGTTTCACAAACAAGTCATTTCAAACTGTACTCTCTGTTCTACTTTTGTTGTTAACCTTGATGCTCTGGCTAAAAAAGGAATTAATTTCAAAGTTAACTTTCATCTTTTGAATGGAAAAATATTTTCAAAATCCGAAAAACCAGTATATCCGAATTTAGTCAGAGAATTTTATGCCAACATGCTTTTTCATGAGGGAGACATTCACTCTTATGTCAAAGGTTGTCAAATTATTTTGAATAAGTAGACCATCAGTGATGCCCTCGGGTATGAAGACATCAGAGTGATAGCATATGTCTGAGGAAAATGGGATGACCATCTAGGTATCTCTCATCAGGATTCCCTGGCTAGCATTTGTGAAAATGTTCACTTGTGGATGGCATGATTCCCACTCATAAAGCTCTAGGTCCTATTAGAGCTCAACTTCATTGAATCGTCACACATATCATCTTGCCTCAATATGGTTCATACCAGCGTGTTACCATATGTGACATTTTGGTACTCTGTGTTATTTTGAATTTTTCTCCAATTTCTTTTGCTTACCTTATGATCGATCATATACTCGACTGTGTTAGAAGTGAGAAAAATATTTTTCTTCCTTATGGAATGTTTTTGACTTGCATATTTGAACAATTTTCAATTGATCTGAGCAATGAGCCTGTTGAAAACAAAGTTTCCTCACTAAAAGGTGGCGGTGTGATGACATGTCACCATGTCATATTTTTTTATGCTTTTTCATACAAGAAATTGATGATTTGTGCTTAAATATTGAATGTTTTTGTACTTAATTGGTATATTTTCTTGATCTTTTAATTTTATAAATCTTGTAGGAAATAAGAAGAAAAAGAAGCAAAGAAGCACAAAATAAGTTAAAAAGGAGAAAAAAGAGCTTTGGGGCACACTTTGAAGTTGGAGCATACTTTGGAAGCTTAGGCCACACTTTTAAAAGCATAGCCCATGACCAAATCAAGGAAGAGAAGCGTGGCCCAAAGGAAGAAAAGCGTGGCTCAAAATAAGGAGCAAGAGCACAAAGCTCTTGCCGAGAGCTTTAGAGCTCTTGTGGAGAGCTTTACTTCAAATAATCAAAAGCCAAGCTCTTGCCAAGAGCTTAAAAGCTCTTTGCCAAGAGCTTTTTCGGGCTTGCCTCAAGGAAAATAAGCATTGGAAGCAAATTTTCTCTAAGTTAAAATCTGGACGCTCACAGCATGACCATGCCTCCTTCAAAGAGCTATAACTTGAGCTACAGATATCCGATTGATGTGCTTTTAGTTGTGTTGGAAAGCTGACATTTAGAGCTTTCCAACGATATATGGCAATCCATATTTGGCATAGAATTGAGGCACGAGTGAAAGGAATCTTTAAGGGTTAAAAACAAGCAAAAATGAATCAAAGTGCTTCCACCAGGATTCGAAGAGGGATACCAAGGGAAGACACTAGGCGCTACTCTTGTGCCAAGGAAAATGGCCAGCAAGTGCTTCACCCAAGACTTGAACCATGGACCTCAAGGACAAGTAAAGCTCTTGCCAAGAGCTTTTAAGCTCTTGCAAAGAGCATTGTTGTCTTGTCACAAGGAAGAATCGTGCGCACACTTTGGCAAGGAAGGGAACCAAAGCTCTTGGCCAAAGCTCTTGCCAAGAGCCGAGCTTTGCCCTGGGAGTGTGACCCATGGTCCAAAAATCAAATCAATTCAATCCTGCACCAAAATTTAAAAGCCCATGGACATCACTTCAAGGCACAAGAACAAGTTAGCTTAGGAATTTATTTTTAATTGTAATTTGTTTAGAATTTCATTTTTTCATTTTTATTTTTATTTTGTGAAAAGCCTATAAAAAGGCATCTGCTTCATTTCTTAGGGGAGCTCCATTAGAAAGTATTGAGAAGGCTAGCTCCAATAGGGAGTTTTGCACTCTTTAGTTTTCATTTTGTTTTCTCTATTAGTTTTCTTTTCTGTTTTGAAATTTTGGATTGAGATTGGAAGGAATTCTGTTTTCATTCTCCATCTGCAACTTCTCTTGTTCCTCTTCTGCAATTTACTCTTTCATTTTCATTTTGCAATTGTTTTTGTTGAATCAAGGAAGGATTTGAGATCTAGACTTGTTTTCTAGTCTCTTCCACTCCTGAGATCTTGAACCACTTTTAAATTGCTACAAATTAAGCACTGCTTTTCTGTTTTGAATTCTTCAAGCAATTTCCCTTTTCTGTTTAGATCTGTTGCATGATTTTGCACCTTTTACTTCTATGTTTGATTGCTATTTACACTTTTCTGTTGAATTTTAATTTCCAGCACCCACTCCCCTTTATATTTCATGCAATTTACATTTCTTGTCATTTAAGATTCTTGCAATTTACATTTATTTCTCTTTAAGTTTCTGTCCAATATTACTTTCTGCACTTTAATTCTTCTTGTCATTTACTTTCTGTTGTTTCAATTGTCACTCAAATCACTCAATGTTAGCTTGACTAAACTAATCACCCACTAAAGTTACTTGATCTATCAATCCCTGTGGGATCGACCTCACTCTAAGTGAGTTTTACTATTTGATGCGACCCGGTACACTTGCCGGTGAGTTTTGTGTTGGATCGTTTTTCACACATCACGGTGCAATAAAACAAACCAAAGGAAAGGGTACCAAGGTCACTAAGGACTCAATTTTGGAAGAAAGTAAAGACGAAAGTCTTCCTTGTAGCGACCTAATTTTCAATATGTTTAGATCATACCGGAAACTGAGCGCTACCAATTTGTCTTCATAATTATTATCTATTATTTATTATATGAGCCTGATTCGTTGTTAAAAGCATAGTTAATTTGTGAGGTATTTTTTTAAAAATATTTGGATTAATAGACGGAATCGTTCATAATCAACCCACAACTGATAATAGATAAAATAGTTATAAACAACTACACATAAAAACATCACAAGCAGCTAACAATATTCAGTGATCCAGCCTTTATCAGAGTATAGACTTTTAGTTAGAACACCCCTAGATATAGCTAGATAATAACTATTTACATATACATACATACAACATCCCAGGTCCTGGCCTGTTTAAGATGTCCCTAAGCTGGCACCTAGGCTAGCCTAGACTCTATACTCACCTAGTCCCTCTAAACTACTAAAGCGAGAAAAAGTACGTTCTAAGTCTTCAAAACTCAAGTCAGGTGGAACGTCATTAAAAGATAGAACATCATCTGCTACTCCTCTGTACGATCAGACATTGCTATACGACGTCTCTCTAGTACCTCATCAAGTAGCCACACAACAGGAGTCTCGTACACAGGATTTAGGTTAAAGTTCACATACAAACGGGGTGCAGACATTGGCTGGTCTCACAGTATATACATATAAGCAGAGAACGAGATTCACCCTAGACTCAGAAGACTATCTAGAGCGGAATCCTCTTTGTAGAACCATCATCAACGAACTACGGTAAGGTACTCTTACTTCCATCTGAAGGGGGAAAGGAAAGAGAAGAGGTAAGAACTGGGGAGTTCTTAGTAGGACCGGGGTAATTAGTTACGTTCATTAATTCTATGTTGTTTAGCAGACTAATAGCAGAATACAGAGAAGCAGTAAATAGAAAACACAGATAAATAGAGAAGATAGAAAAAATAGATAGCAGAACACAAACAGAAGAGTACAAGAAAATAACACAAACACAAAGAATAGAATACACACAAAGAAAACATACATTCATACAACAAACATAATGGAAGAAATGCACAACCAAGTATGATGCATGTCTAGCCTTAATGCAGGTAATGAGCTCATTTGTCGGTTTCTACCCGCTCCCGACGTAACCCGAAGCAGCTGAAACGGGTATGGTTTTCCAGTCAGCATAGGTACAGTTCTCACTAAATGACGTATGCGTCATATCCTCTATAAGCAGACTCTGCCTTACAGGTGATGGCATTCCAGCCGTGTATGAAATCATATCCTCTGTAAGCAATCCTTGCGTTATAGGTGCGGCATTCTAGCCGTTTATGAATTAAAATCCTCTGTAAGTGATCCCAGGTTATCAGTTGCAGGTATAGCTCTCAATAGCTGTGTAGCACTGGAAAACGCTCTGTGGTCGTACCACTATCTTTCTGACTGCCTCAATGCAGCAAATGAGCATACAAATAATTCTGGAGTTGCCTTAATACAACAAATGAATAAACAAACATCTCTTAGGTTGCCTCAAGCAAAAAATATACATAAAACAAATATCTCTTTATTGTATTACTCATCTCTTTTATCTCTTTGCTCTGTTCTGGTTTCTCTTTTCTCTGTATCTCTTTACTCTGCTCTGGTTACTCTGTTTTCTGTAACTCTTTACTTTTCTCTAATTACTCTTTCTTCTGTATCTATAGTACTCTTTTTCTCTTTATCTCTTTACTTTACTCCGTTATCTGTGTTTCTTTATTCTGCTATGATTTTTCTGCTTAACGTATGTATTTAAAGCTTATGTAAATTTTGGTATGAATAGTTAGCCTGTCCCAAGTATAGGTTCATTAAGTCTATACTGAAACAGTTTAACTTTTCATATAATACCTAACCCTAGCCACAACTCAAGTACTAACTAAGTTGCCTTAGTTCGTTCACTAGTCTCTGTCTGTTTTTCTATCATTAAAACTTTACAGACTTTTTCTTTGATTTTTATCTCTGCTTTAACTTCTTATCTTTCCTTTATCTTTGCCACACTAATATGTTATTACCACTCCCTAAGTGTTTTATGAAGTTAATTATGAGATTATGCACTTAAAGTTATCTTTCTAAAACTTTTACAGAAAACTGCCTTTTCCGCATTATTTTATTATTTTTATTAAAATATTATTTTTAATTAAATATTATTATTTAATATTTTATTATTATTTATTATTTTATCATTAAATTTTTGAAAATTACCCCACTTTAACCTTTAACCTTTAAAATTTACTTTTTACCACCCGTAACTTTTAATATTTCTACTTTAACCACCCTAACTTCTGAAAATTACCAAATAATCCCCAAACACCAAAAATTTTACTTCCTTGACCTTTTCAAGATCTAAGGCCTTTTATTCAATTTTCTTCATCACACTGAAAGTGTTCTTCGTGTTCTTCGTAAATTCTTCAGAATCTTTCTCTGTTTTTACCCATTTTTCAGTCTTTTCAGCAACCAATTTTTACCATAACTCATAATAAATTCCCAGCCACTAAAACCCCCTCTTTTCTACATGATTTTAACACAAATTGAACCCCAATTTAAGATCTAGGGTTTTGGTTTCCAGCTGCACCCAAGAACACAAATTCATAGGTTGAATTTCATCAAATTTCATCAAAATTTCACCAAATTGTCACCAAGAATCAATCATGAATGCAACCAATTTTTAGCACAGCCAAACCATACAACATTCACACAAATCAAACACAAATAATCAAGATTAATTTTGTCACACCCTACCTGGTTTTGCTGCTCCTAATTTGGTTATGTCCTTAGGTGGTCCTTAAGCACTTTTTCCTCCTAAATCACATCAAGAACAACTTTAAATCCAAAAACTCTCAACTAACCAAATCTTATTCGGTATGTTAGGAAGGGATATCTCACCTTATACTTTCTGGAAATTAACATTTTTTAGCCCTCAAGTCAAGTTAAGCATGATTCCTAAGGAAGAACATCAAGAAAATACATGTTTAAGCATGTTTCCTTGAAAACCGAATTGAAGAGGGAGGGAGACAGCCATATCACCTTATTTCCAGCCTTAATATGTTATATGGTTAAGTAGAGGAAGAAGAGAGGATCATTTTGGTGAAATCGGAGTTTTGATTTGAGTTTTAGTTCAGAAGAAATCAAGCTTTGAAGACTAAGTGTTCATGAAAGTTTCTCTCTTTTCTCTCTTGTTATTTTCGGCCAAAATGAAGAAATGAGACAGACTTGGAGGTTTTGGGAGTGTAAGGTGAGTTGTGATTGATTGGCTTGAAGGTGGATTAAAATAATATCAAAATATCTCTGGTATACAACTACTAAAACTAGGTGTATCGGAACACTTGTAAAAACATCTCTAAAAATTATTTTCTGAGCTACTAGCATAAATGACACTAGTAACATATTTATTATGAGAATAGAACATATATGATGAGGCCTTAGCATTACTCTAGTCATCAGAGAGTGCTGGTGCTAAGCTGCACCAGTAAACTGTGAACCCGGTTAAACCGATTTTCTATTTTTAACCAAAACTGACCAGGTAACTTATAATATTATTCAAGAAGCTTCTAATACTCATATAATGATAATATTATCATATTATATCTCTTCTCTCATGAATCAAGTCCGGTTCGTCAAACTGAGATTATTTACGAAAAATAGGATCAAAACTCCTAACCGGTACGGTTCAAAGACTAGGTTCTTCGTGATTGCGTTATCAAGCTTGCCTCAAAAAAAGGTTCTAGCTTGAAGAAGATATAATAACAATGAGGATCGAGATACTGGATGATATATCAGAGGTTCTCCCCTTACTGATCCTCCGGAGAAATCCGTTCTTTCAGAAAAGATCTCGCGTACTCGAAAACCGGGGTTGTTACATTCTTTCACCTTCGGCTGCTGGCACTTTAAGCTCTCATAAGTACTTGATCACTGGAGTTGTCAAAGATGTACTTCAAGAATTTGTAAGTTTGGCTAAACAAATGGTCAAATCTAGCAAAGAAACACAGAAATTGGCACTCAAATCTGAGAAATCTCTGATAAAATCTCACGACCAGATTGAGGTACTTCTAAAGTACCTTAATTTACTTGATGAGGATCAAGAGCTATCAGAGAAAGAGGAAGATGTACTGGACACTGAAGAAGAGGACTCTGATGCTTAAGCTTGTGTCTCTTGCTGCTATTGAAAGATAGCTACTCTGCTGTTAATTCTATTTTGTGAACTCTACTTTGATGACACTATTTTTAGTACTCTAGACACTGCTTTACATACTGTTTTATGGATGATTGTAATAGGACTAGTTCATTAACTCTGTTATTAATATGCTTGTTTAACTTACTATTTTGGTTTGTCTATTAATATTTTTTCTGTAGGTTCCCTCCTTGATGACAAAAGGGGGAGAAAAGAAACAAAGAAAAATGAATTGAAAATGACTGCTAAAAACGACTGTCTTTGTTTTGAACATGTGAAAATTCATATCTAAATATTTTTCTCTCATGGCTGCTTCTGTTCTGTTTTGAACATGTAAAAACTCATATCTAAATATTTTTGTCTTGGTTTTTGATATCTGAATCTTGAGAATGTTAGCTCTAATTTGTGTTTGATTTATAAGGCTGATTGATGGTTTTTTTTAAAAGCCTTGTAAAAGCTAACATGTTGTGAAGTTTTGAAAATGTTTACAAAACTATTGTTTGCTTGGAATTGTTTCCACTTTGTTAACAGGTTATTTAAAGCAAACATTAAGGGGGAGCTTCATCAAAGGGAAGTTTCTTATTCTCACCCTTAATTTCTTTTTACTCATTTTTTAATAATGTTGACTTTAGAAAAATAAAACTTGAATCAATTGTGTGTGTGATTTGTTTTGATAAGTGTGTAGAAAAATAATTTAATCAAGACCAGCCCAAGAAGCATGAAATGTAGCCCAAACCCAGTCTGGTCCACATATGCACATTGATCCTCAATAAACAAAAAAGCCTCAACACAAATTGTCCATCAGAAATGAAAACATAAGGAAAGAAAAAATAAGCCCAAATCTCTTGCAAGCCCAATTCGGTGTTTACACTCAAACCCATCTCTCTTCAACCTAATCACTAACAGCACAAGCAAATTAAACTTCATTTGAATCCTTTCTCAATTCCACCGAACATAAACTCTCTCCTCTCTCTCTTCCTTTTCTTTCTTTTCACATCAAAGCTCAGAGCCAAGAAAGAAGAAAATGGAAAGCTCTGGTGCTAGGGCAAAAAGAAGAACAAAAAGTTGGTTTCCTTTTTCAAGCAAGAAGAAAAGGAATACGGGCTACAACAAGAGGGAAGAAATCATCCGAACAAAGGATCACAAAAAGTTGGTTTTCCCATTTGTGCATCAACGAGAAACCTTGAAGAAATCTGCTGAGTTTTAAGCACAAATCAAACAACCATGAAGAAAGTGAAGTCAATGGTGCACAGAGGCTCATCAAGGACCAAAAATCTAACTTGGGGCTAAAGTAAGAACGCACGGCTCAGATTCAAGATGCATGAAGAAAAAGGTTGAAAGAGAAGAGTGAAGGTAAGGTTGCAAGTCACTGCTTCTACTCTCTCTCTACTCTGTGAATGTCACTGCTGCATCTGTGAATTGGGAGAAGAGAACCAACATGTGCTGAAGCAAGGTTTCAAGCCATGGAAGCTTTACTCCTCTATAATAAGGGTGAACAACCAAGGATTGGAGTAAGGAATGAGAGCACAACGTTTGGATTCCTATAGCTCACTGAGCTGTATATTCTTCTCCTTCATTATTTTCATTTTGCAAATCCTTTTCTCAGTTTAGTCTATTTGAGTTTCATTGGAAAAAGGCAAACATGGTGAGGTTTGTAAGAAAAAAGCTAATGAGTGGAAAAAGACAGTAAGCTAGACTTGGAGAAAAAGCCATAGTTATCTCAGAAATTCTTTATACATTTTTTGTTTTGTGTCATGATCCTAAGAGGATTCCCTTACAAGTTGGGTTAGCACTTTGCTGTTGAAAGCTAGGGTGAGTTCTAGTCAAGTTCAGATTGGGTTAGAATCTGGACTTGTCCCAGATAGGATTGGGTAGATCTTAGGGAGAATTGGTGACGGTAATCTGTTGAAAAGATAGTGAAATTCCATCACAAGTTGTGATGGAGACTAGATGTAGGCTACATTGCACTAGGTAGCTGAACCAGGATACATCGGCCTGTCAATCTCAAATCTCATCTCTATTTCTGATTGTGCCTAATAGGAGACAAAACAAAAGTATCTCCTACCAAGTTAAGAGACAAAATCAAAATATCTCCTGTACTTCGTTAACTAAAAGCAAGTCTACACTAAAAAGAAAAAGGGGCCTAGATTCAAACCCCCTCCCCCCCCCCCACTATTCTCTTAGCCACTGATAACCATCATGTTCATTTTTCAGCGGTTAAAACCGCTGCTAAATCCCAAACTAATTGCAGCCCCACTCTTTTCCGCCGCATCAACCGTCGCCATTATTTATTTTGCGACGATTTTATTAAACTGCCGCTATCTGTCGGATTTGTTGTAGTGAATCTCAATCGGACAAAGCTCTTAGCCCACGAGAGGCCGATTTAGAAAAGCTCCTTTCTGTTGTCTCAAGTTTATCTCACAAAATAGAAGTAGCTCCTCAATTTTCATCCGTTGACAAATCACTATAATTTGAATTCCTGAAAGAATTAACTCCTCAGGCCCTTGAAAGTTTAAAGAAGCTTCTTCATCTTTCAAAGCATACTTTCAATGAATGGGTAAATCAGGAAGATCTGAATACTCTGCTCTCTGACATTTTGAGTGCCATTCTTGAGTATCGAGTGGCTATCAACTTCTCTGAGCAAGTGAAGAAATTTGAGAAAATTGCTAACAACTTATTTATTTCTCACAACAAGCTCACTGACTATAAGAAAGGCATGGCAGAAATTGGGATAGAATCTGCACAACTTGAAGCTTCATTTGTATCAACATAGAAAACTTTCAAGAAATACAAAGCAAATGTTGCCCATGCAGTCAGTGCTCTCGAACAATTAGCCCGACGAAGAGAAGAGCTTGAAAAGGAACTTGCACAAGTTCACACAGATGAAGCTCTATTGCGAGGACCTTTCCTTAAAGCTGATAAAAAAAAGAGACCTTAATCGAGAGCTATGCAAAATGGAAAGCACTCGAGCTGAAATTATAATGAAATACAAAAAATTACAACTTGAAGAGGATGAAGAAGTTATTGTCTACAGCTCGATTGATAAGGAAAGAGTGCGTCTCAGGTTCAACCTAGAAGAACTTTTGGAGCCCTATCTATGAAGACTTGGAGTGCCATGTTTCTTTGTATTTTGTTTTCACTCACTTATCCTTTATTATCTTTATGTTATCGACACTTTGTTCTTTATTTCAAATATTGTCCTCCAAACATCGATATTGTTTTAGATATTTTTCATATCAATATTGTTTTAGATATTTTCTATTGATCGATTTAACTTCAACACCAGTATCAATATGTTTGATTTTACAAGCATTTCTTGAATACAACTGAATTACTTGATAGGGTCCTTCCCAATTGGGGGACCACTATCTATAAACCCTTGATTTTTTTTCTAATGGAAGAATTATTTTTAAAATAAATTTGCCAATATGAAAAACTTTTTCTTTTACACGTCGATTATAAACACGAGCCATACTCTCCTTTTGATGAACGAGATTATCAAGTGCAAGTATACATTCACCATCTAAATTATTTAATTCATCAAAGATAGCATTTCAATAATTTTCAATTGGTAAATCATCTTGTTTCATCACTCACATAGTATTAAGATTAATTTTTAAAGGCAACACGACATCATGGCCATAAACCAATTTACAAGGAAACGTATTCGTCAATATTCTCAGAGAATTTCGATAAGCCTACAAAACTTGATTTAATGTCTTGTGCCAAGCACATGGTTTCTTTCCAATTTTTTTTATTAAATTAATCAAAATTTTATTTACAGCCTCAACTTGACTGTTTGCTTGTGCGTAATATGGGGTTGAAGATATCATTTTTTTTATTCCTTGATACCGCAAATTTACTTATGCGTCGACCAGTAATCATGGTACATTGATCAGTACTTAAAGTTTGAGGAGTTCCAAAATAATAGATTATATTTTCCTCAATAAAATCAATAATTTTATTCAGATTGACTTCTATTAAAGGAATAGCTTCTACCCACCTAGTAAAATAGTCTATTGCTGCCAAAATAAACTTATGATTTTTCGATGATGGGGATGAATCATACCAATCAAGACTAAAGCCCGTCTTCTAAATGGCCAATATTTAATGATCGAATACAACTCAGAGGCATGTATTTGTTGTATTACACCGTGCTTTTGACATTCTTGACATCCCTTTGCATATTTGATCCAATCTTTGATCTTGGTTGGCCAAAACACACGGTCACGTCGTAATACCCATTTCATTCTTTCACCTGCTTGATGTGCTCCACAAATACCTTCACAAACTTCTCCAAGATCAACTGCTGCTCGAGACTTGCCTAAATATCTCATGAGGCTTCCTTCGATACATTTTTTATATAATTCATCCCCCACCATTAAAAAATTCATCACCCTTAATCTTATTTTTCGATCAACCTGAACATTAGGATTTTCTAAATACTTAGCTATTGGTTTTCTTTAATTATCATCATCCCACTCATCAATCACCAAGATTTCTTATTCTTTGATAGGTGTAAACCCCGTAAAATTAATAAATAATTATTCAATAAATTAATTATTATTCAAAGATATTAGAAACTTAAATTTTATAGTTTAGGAAAGTAGAAATATAAAAAATATGAATTTTGACACTAATTTTAAAGATTTTGGTCCAAAACCGGACCAACAGACCGAACCAGTTGAACCAGGTCCAAACTGGCCTAAGGCCCAATTTATATAAGCTTCCAACCGAAGCTTTCTCCTTCATTTTTCACTTTGATATGCTGAAAGAAGAGAGGAGAAAGAGCGTAACCGAAACCCTTAACGTCTCTGAAATTCAATCGTCCGTAACTTTCACTCCAAAGCTCCGATTGACGAGCCGTCAGCGGCCACGCGTTCGTCTCAGAATTCTCTACAAAAGCCATATATCAATTTGGTAAGAATCTAACAATTTTTTATTCAGCCACTCTTCCCTAATTTCGAATTTTAAGGTCTTAAGTTTGATTGATTATGTGATTTTGATGTTCTAGACTTGAGGAAACTATTGGGTTTTGTTTATTTGAGCCGTGGGTAAGGTAAGAAACTCCTATTTCTTGGTGAATTTCTAATTTAGTGAATTCTATGTTGATTATAATGACATTGTGTGAATTAGATTGTGTTCTTGTTGATTTGGAGTTCAATTGGGCGGTTTGGAACAAAATCCGGGTGATTAAGCTTGAGGAATTTATGTTTAGAAGTTTAGAGCTTGTGAAAGGAGAGGTTTCTGAGGTGTTCCGAGCTTAGGGAGGAATCGGCCAAGGTATGGTTTTAGATTCTCATAGATAATATATAATGTTTTGGTGAAAACATAGGCTAGAAGACCATAGGATAGGTTGGAAATGTGAGAATATGTTAATGCAAGTAACCTTGATGGAAATGTGGAATTATATTGCGAATGAGTTGATGAATGATGATTTTGTTGAGTTGGTTGTAGGAATTGTGTTAATTAATGTTGTTGATGGGAGTTGATGAATGATTATTGATGATGAAAGATTGAGGATTGGTTGAGTTATATCTATACATGTGTGTTTGTTAAGTAATGAATGAATTGAAAGTTGGAAATAATTTTGATATTGGAATTGGTTTGGTTTATTGGAAATAATTTGAAAAGGGTTTGAAAGGTGGTTTGGTTGGGACCCGAGTAGGGTGGCAAGTCCGAATTTTAAAAGAGATGCTGTCGAAATTTTTATAAAAATTGGAGATTTAGTTTGAAGTATTATTTAGATTAATATAGATAAAAGAATTATATTATTTGACTTTTATTTATAAAGAAAAGAAATGCATTATGTTTTGGAACTTGATCTATTAAGAAAAGTATTATGTTTTAAGTATGAATTAATGATAATGGAATGGGAGGTGCGATGATGATAATTGTTGAAGATAAAGAGGATGAATTTGATATGAAATTATTTTGTGGGGATCGTGGTTATTTACCGCCCACCAGATTTTAAAGAAAATTGTTTTGTGGGGATCGTGGTTATTTATCGCCCACGTGTGTGCTGTTTTTCAATTGAAAACGTCTGTGGGGATCGAGGTCGTTGACCGCCCGCAGATGATGGAGATCGGGGTGGTTTACCGCCCACCAGGTGAGGATCGTGGTACTGTACCGCTCACCAGCTTTCAAGAGGACGATGTCCGGGTTAGCTACCAGACATGTCGGGTTGGCTATATAACCGACAGATGAGACTCATCAGCCATAGGACAGACATACATCATTTGCATATGTGTGTTTTGTTTGATTGTGCATTAATTGAGCTTACCTATGTGATTATTATGCTTACCTGTTATATTTGCTATCTGCTGTATCTGTATCCTACTTGTGTTTGCTTTGTCTGTATTGCTTGTCTGTGCACTGGAGTTTTGGAGGATTGGAGGAAGGCAGAAATTAGGGCTTAAGTTAGAAAGGAATTAGAAATAAGAAACTTATATAACCTACCCTGTTTATGGTTTTCCATTTATAAACTTTAAGATTTAAATCTAAGT
Source organism: Arachis hypogaea (assembly GCF_003086295.3). NCBI lineage: Eukaryota > Viridiplantae > Streptophyta > Magnoliopsida > Fabales > Fabaceae > Arachis > Arachis hypogaea. Next base: position 88,639,806 of record NC_092048.1, on the reverse strand, counting down.
GTCGGAGTTATAGGATCGCCTCTAGCTTTCCCGGGACCTTATATATTATGTGTGTGGGTACCATTACCATGATGAGAACCTCTGGTTCTCATTCCATATCTATGTTATTGTTTTCAGATGCAGGTCGAGATGTGCCTCTGTGAGCATCTGGAGGTTTCTCTGGCAAGCGAAGTTGGGAAGTTATATTTTGGGGTTGTCTGTTATGTTTTTTCTGTTCATAGATTCTCTTGTGTGTGTGTGTGTGTGTGTGTAAATGATGTTTAATCCTCTTAGAGGTTTTTTGGAGAATTAGGTATTTTCTTTATGCATGTTGGGTTATCTTGGGATATATACTTATGTTTATATATGTATTTATACTCCGGCCAGCTTTAGCTTCGCGGGTTGCATCCGGAGCTTGATATCTATGTTTTTGGAACTCTGATCTGTATATTTTGTTTTTAACCTTCTTTTGAGCTTACCTATCTGTTTTACGATTATCCACGCGAGCGAGAAACGATTTTCTGTTTTCGCTTTGCTTAAACCTTTCTTCAAGACTCTTCGAATATTATAATCCTTCAATTATATTATGTATGTATATTTTATTCTTAGAGGTCGTAATACATCACCACCTCTATTTTACGACTTAAGCGTAAAGTTCTGTGTGGTAGAGTGTTACAATAGGTACAAGAATCTATTGCACCTTTGCCAAATTCTCTAAAGGTCTAGGAGAAATTTTGTATTTTGAAGCAGTCTGAGCTAATTCATTTGCCACTTCATTTCAAATTCTCGGAATATGTATTAGTGATACATTTCGAAACAAGACCAACGATTTCTATACTATTAACAAATATTTTTGCAACAAAAACTCCACTTTGAACGAAATAAAGGGTACAGAAAAATAAAACGTAAATTGAAATTAAATTACTTGAATTTAAAATTACAGAAAATAAAGTGAATGACTTCAATTTAAAGGAAGTAACAAACGCTTTCAACATAGTCAAAGGACTTTGGAATGAAAATCACAATGCATAATTTAAAGAGGAAACAAATTACTTTGTAGAAAGGAAATAAATTGCAGAAAGAGAAATTACAAGAAATTGAAAAGAAAAATGTAGACATGAATTAAAAGATATGAAAGGAATACTACAGAAATGAACTCAAGACAGACTCAGAAATTTGTTGGGATGTGAGTGTACATGAGTATTTTCTGAAGACAAATTCTAACCCCTTACTTCTTTTGAGCCTCACTAATTTATAGACCAATTCAACCAATCTTGTGCTGCCAGATATCATCTCTGAGAAGTCCAAAAAATAACTGTTCCTACTAAGTGCAAAGCCAAATAACTGCCCTTATACAATACACCATCAATCTTGACAAGTTGTCTATCAACTTTATTCTTTGACAAGCTTATGTTAGATCGAGACTCCTTGATATCGACACCTATTTTTTGAGCTAACATCCTTGACTGTCCGACCAACAACATTTCGATTCACAAAATTCTTCGACTAACACCTACATAGCACGTTAAACTATTTATTTGTTCATAAAATGTCTACTAGAATTGATAGATTTTTTATTAGGGATCTCGTTGCCTTTTGCGGATAACTGTTAGGGATCGTTTTATGTTTTTTTTCTTTATTTGTTACTTTTTTCATATATATTGGCTAAATTTACTATGTAAAAATTAAAAAATATTAATAATTTTTAATATATTTTTTTACTTATAGAAATTAAATGGAATATATTTTTTTTAATCTTTTCATTGTTGTTTAGAAAAGTTAATATATTATATTATTAGAATAATTTTTAATTTTAAGTGTACTTAATTTAAATTAATCATCATAATTTGGCAAAGAGCATTGTTGTCTTGTCACAAGGAAGAATCGTGCGCACACTTTGGCAAGGAAGGGAACCAAAGCTCTTGGCCAAAGCTCTTGCCAAGAGCCGAGCTTTGCCCTGGGAGTGTGACCCATGGTCCAAAAATCAAATCAATTCAATCCTGCACCAAAATTTAAAAGCCCATGGACATCACTTCAAGGCACAAGAACAAGTTAGCTTAGGAATTTATTTTTAATTGTAATTTGTTTAGAATTTCATTTTTTCATTTTTATTTTTATTTTGTGAAAAGCCTATAAAAAGGCATCTGCTTCATTTCTTAGGGGAGCTCCATTAGAAAGTATTGAGAAGGCTAGCTCCAATAGGGAGTTTTGCACTCTTTAGTTTTCATTTTGTTTTCTCTATTAGTTTTCTTTTCTGTTTTGAAATTTTGGATTGAGATTGGAAGGAATTCTGTTTTCATTCTCCATCTGCAACTTCTCTTGTTCCTCTTCTGCAATTTACTCTTTCATTTTCATTTTGCAATTGTTTTTGTTGAATCAAGGAAGGATTTGAGATCTAGACTTGTTTTCTAGTCTCTTCCACTCCTGAGATCTTGAACCACTTTTAAATTGCTACAAATTAAGCACTGCTTTTCTGTTTTGAATTCTTCAAGCAATTTCCCTTTTCTGTTTAGATCTGTTGCATGATTTTGCACCTTTTACTTCTATGTTTGATTGCTATTTACACTTTTCTGTTGAATTTTAATTTCCAGCACCCACTCCCCTTTATATTTCATGCAATTTACATTTCTTGTCATTTAAGATTCTTGCAATTTACATTTATTTCTCTTTAAGTTTCTGTCCAATATTACTTTCTGCACTTTAATTCTTCTTGTCATTTACTTTCTGTTGTTTCAATTGTCACTCAAATCACTCAATGTTAGCTTGACTAAACTAATCACCCACTAAAGTTACTTGATCTATCAATCCCTGTGGGATCGACCTCACTCTAAGTGAGTTTTACTATTTGATGCGACCCGGTACACTTGCCGGTGAGTTTTGTGTTGGATCGTTTTTCACACATCACGGTGCAATAAAACAAACCAAAGGAAAGGGTACCAAGGTCACTAAGGACTCAATTTTGGAAGAAAGTAAAGACGAAAGTCTTCCTTGTAGCGACCTAATTTTCAATATGTTTAGATCATACCGGAAACTGAGCGCTACCAATTTGTCTTCATAATTATTATCTATTATTTATTATATGAGCCTGATTCGTTGTTAAAAGCATAGTTAATTTGTGAGGTATTTTTTTAAAAATATTTGGATTAATAGACGGAATCGTTCATAATCAACCCACAACTGATAATAGATAAAATAGTTATAAACAACTACACATAAAAACATCACAAGCAGCTAACAATATTCAGTGATCCAGCCTTTATCAGAGTATAGACTTTTAGTTAGAACACCCCTAGATATAGCTAGATAATAACTATTTACATATACATACATACAACATCCCAGGTCCTGGCCTGTTTAAGATGTCCCTAAGCTGGCACCTAGGCTAGCCTAGACTCTATACTCACCTAGTCCCTCTAAACTACTAAAGCGAGAAAAAGTACGTTCTAAGTCTTCAAAACTCAAGTCAGGTGGAACGTCATTAAAAGATAGAACATCATCTGCTACTCCTCTGTACGATCAGACATTGCTATACGACGTCTCTCTAGTACCTCATCAAGTAGCCACACAACAGGAGTCTCGTACACAGGATTTAGGTTAAAGTTCACATACAAACGGGGTGCAGACATTGGCTGGTCTCACAGTATATACATATAAGCAGAGAACGAGATTCACCCTAGACTCAGAAGACTATCTAGAGCGGAATCCTCTTTGTAGAACCATCATCAACGAACTACGGTAAGGTACTCTTACTTCCATCTGAAGGGGGAAAGGAAAGAGAAGAGGTAAGAACTGGGGAGTTCTTAGTAGGACCGGGGTAATTAGTTACGTTCATTAATTCTATGTTGTTTAGCAGACTAATAGCAGAATACAGAGAAGCAGTAAATAGAAAACACAGATAAATAGAGAAGATAGAAAAAATAGATAGCAGAACACAAACAGAAGAGTACAAGAAAATAACACAAACACAAAGAATAGAATACACACAAAGAAAACATACATTCATACAACAAACATAATGGAAGAAATGCACAACCAAGTATGATGCATGTCTAGCCTTAATGCAGGTAATGAGCTCATTTGTCGGTTTCTACCCGCTCCCGACGTAACCCGAAGCAGCTGAAACGGGTATGGTTTTCCAGTCAGCATAGGTACAGTTCTCACTAAATGACGTATGCGTCATATCCTCTATAAGCAGACTCTGCCTTACAGGTGATGGCATTCCAGCCGTGTATGAAATCATATCCTCTGTAAGCAATCCTTGCGTTATAGGTGCGGCATTCTAGCCGTTTATGAATTAAAATCCTCTGTAAGTGATCCCAGGTTATCAGTTGCAGGTATAGCTCTCAATAGCTGTGTAGCACTGGAAAACGCTCTGTGGTCGTACCACTATCTTTCTGACTGCCTCAATGCAGCAAATGAGCATACAAATAATTCTGGAGTTGCCTTAATACAACAAATGAATAAACAAACATCTCTTAGGTTGCCTCAAGCAAAAAATATACATAAAACAAATATCTCTTTATTGTATTACTCATCTCTTTTATCTCTTTGCTCTGTTCTGGTTTCTCTTTTCTCTGTATCTCTTTACTCTGCTCTGGTTACTCTGTTTTCTGTAACTCTTTACTTTTCTCTAATTACTCTTTCTTCTGTATCTATAGTACTCTTTTTCTCTTTATCTCTTTACTTTACTCCGTTATCTGTGTTTCTTTATTCTGCTATGATTTTTCTGCTTAACGTATGTATTTAAAGCTTATGTAAATTTTGGTATGAATAGTTAGCCTGTCCCAAGTATAGGTTCATTAAGTCTATACTGAAACAGTTTAACTTTTCATATAATACCTAACCCTAGCCACAACTCAAGTACTAACTAAGTTGCCTTAGTTCGTTCACTAGTCTCTATCTGTTTTTCTATCATTAAAACTTTACAGACTTTTTCTTTGATTTTTATCTCTGCTTTAACTTCTTATCTTTCCTTTATCTTTGCCACACTAATATGTTATTACCACTCCCTAAGTGTTTTATGAAGTTAATTATGAGATTATGCACTTAAAGTTATCTTTCTAAAACTTTTACAGAAAACTGCCTTTTCCGCATTATTTTATTATTTTTATTAAAATATTATTTTTAATTAAATATTATTATTTAATATTTTATTATTATTTATTATTTTATCATTAAATTTTTGAAAATTACCCCACTTTAACCTTTAACCTTTAAAATTTACTTTTTACCACCCGTAACTTTTAATATTTCTACTTTAACCACCCTAACTTCTGAAAATTACCAAATAATCCCCAAACACCAAAAATTTTACTTCCTTGACCTTTTCAAGATCTAAGGCCTTTTATTCAATTTTCTTCATCACACTGAAAGTGTTCTTCGTGTTCTTCGTAAATTCTTCAGAATCTTTCTCTGTTTTTACCCATTTTTCAGTCTTTTCAGCAACCAATTTTTACCATAACTCATAATAAATTCCCAGCCACTAAAACCCCCTCTTTTCTACATGATTTTAACACAAATTGAACCCCAATTTAAGATCTAGGGTTTTGGTTTCCAGCTGCACCCAAGAACACAAATTCATAGGTTGAATTTCATCAAATTTCATCAAAATTTCACCAAATTGTCACCAAGAATCAATCATGAATGCAACCAATTTTTAGCACAGCCAAACCATACAACATTCACACAAATCAAACACAAATAATCAAGATTAATTTTGTCACACCCTACCTGGTTTTGCTGCTCCTAATTTGGTTATGTCCTTAGGTGGTCCTTAAGCACTTTTTCCTCCTAAATCACATCAAGAACAACTTTAAATCCAAAAACTCTCAACTAACCAAATCTTATTCGGTATGTTAGGAAGGGATATCTCACCTTATACTTTCTGGAAATTAACATTTTTTAGCCCTCAAGTCAAGTTAAGCATGATTCCTAAGGAAGAACATCAAGAAAATACATGTTTAAGCATGTTTCCTTGAAAACCGAATTGAAGAGGGAGGGAGACAGCCATATCACCTTATTTCCAGCCTTAATATGTTATATGGTTAAGTAGAGGAAGAAGAGAGGATCATTTTGGTGAAATCGGAGTTTTGATTTGAGTTTTAGTTCAGAAGAAATCAAGCTTTGAAGACTAAGTGTTCATGAAAGTTTCTCTCTTTTCTCTCTTGTTATTTTCGGCCAAAATGAAGAAATGAGACAGACTTGGAGGTTTTGGGAGTGTAAGGTGAGTTGTGATTGATTGGCTTGAAGGTGGATTAAAATAATATCAAAATATCTCTGGTATACAACTACTAAAACTAGGTGTATCGGAACACTTGTAAAAACATCTCTAAAAATTATTTTCTGAGCTACTAGCATAAATGACACTAGTAACATATTTATTATGAGAATAGAACATATATGATGAGGCCTTAGCATTACTCTAGTCATCAGAGAGTGCTGGTGCTAAGCTGCACCAGTAAACTGTGAACCCGGTTAAACCGATTTTCTATTTTTAACCAAAACTGACCAGGTAACTTATAATATTATTCAAGAAGCTTCTAATACTCATATAATGATAATATTATCATATTATATCTCTTCTCTCATGAATCAAGTCCGGTTCGTCAAACTGAGATTATTTACGAAAAATAGGATCAAAACTCCTAACCGGTACGGTTCAAAGACTAGGTTCTTCGTGATTGCGTTATCAAGCTTGCCTCAAAAAAAGGTTCTAGCTTGAAGAAGATATAATAACAATGAGGATCGAGATACTGGATGATATATCAGAGGTTCTCCCCTTACTGATCCTCCGGAGAAATCCGTTCTTTCAGAAAAGATCTCGCGTACTCGAAAACCGGGGTTGTTACATTCTTTCACCTTCGGCTGCTGGCACTTTAAGCTCTCATAAGTACTTGATCACTGGAGTTGTCAAAGATGTACTTCAAGAATTTGTAAGTTTGGCTAAACAAATGGTCAAATCTAGCAAAGAAACACAGAAATTGGCACTCAAATCTGAGAAATCTCTGATAAAATCTCACGACCAGATTGAGGTACTTCTAAAGTACCTTAATTTACTTGATGAGGATCAAGAGCTATCAGAGAAAGAGGAAGATGTACTGGACACTGAAGAAGAGGACTCTGATGCTTAAGCTTGTGTCTCTTGCTGCTATTGAAAGATAGCTACTCTGCTGTTAATTCTATTTTGTGAACTCTACTTTGATGACACTATTTTTAGTACTCTAGACACTGCTTTACATACTGTTTTATGGATGATTGTAATAGGACTAGTTCATTAACTCTGTTATTAATATGCTTGTTTAACTTACTATTTTGGTTTGTCTATTAATATTTTTTCTGTAGGTTCCCTCCTTGATGACAAAAGGGGGAGAAAAGAAACAAAGAAAAATGAATTGAAAATGACTGCTAAAAACGACTGTCTTTGTTTTGAACATGTGAAAATTCATATCTAAATATTTTTCTCTCATGGCTGCTTCTGTTCTGTTTTGAACATGTAAAAACTCATATCTAAATATTTTTGTCTTGGTTTTTGATATCTGAATCTTGAGAATGTTAGCTCTAATTTGTGTTTGATTTATAAGGCTGATTGATGGTTTTTTTTAAAAGCCTTGTAAAAGCTAACATGTTGTGAAGTTTTGAAAATGTTTACAAAACTATTGTTTGCTTGGAATTGTTTCCACTTTGTTAACAGGTTATTTAAAGCAAACATTAAGGGGGAGCTTCATCAAAGGGAAGTTTCTTATTCTCACCCTTAATTTCTTTTTACTCATTTTTTAATAATGTTGACTTTAGAAAAATAAAACTTGAATCAATTGTGTGTGTGATTTGTTTTGATAAGTGTGTAGAAAAATAATTTAATCAAGACCAGCCCAAGAAGCATGAAATGTAGCCCAAACCCAGTCTGGTCCACATATGCACATTGATCCTCAATAAACAAAAAAGCCTCAACACAAATTGTCCATCAGAAATGAAAACATAAGGAAAGAAAAAATAAGCCCAAATCTCTTGCAAGCCCAATTCGGTGTTTACACTCAAACCCATCTCTCTTCAACCTAATCACTAACAGCACAAGCAAATTAAACTTCATTTGAATCCTTTCTCAATTCCACCGAACATAAACTCTCTCCTCTCTCTCTTCCTTTTCTTTCTTTTCACATCAAAGCTCAGAGCCAAGAAAGAAGAAAATGGAAAGCTCTGGTGCTAGGGCAAAAAGAAGAACAAAAAGTTGGTTTCCTTTTTCAAGCAAGAAGAAAAGGAATACGGGCTACAACAAGAGGGAAGAAATCATCCGAACAAAGGATCACAAAAAGTTGGTTTTCCCATTTGTGCATCAACGAGAAACCTTGAAGAAATCTGCTGAGTTTTAAGCACAAATCAAACAACCATGAAGAAAGTGAAGTCAATGGTGCACAGAGGCTCATCAAGGACCAAAAATCTAACTTGGGGCTAAAGTAAGAACGCACGGCTCAGATTCAAGATGCATGAAGAAAAAGGTTGAAAGAGAAGAGTGAAGGTAAGGTTGCAAGTCACTGCTTCTACTCTCTCTCTACTCTGTGAATGTCACTGCTGCATCTGTGAATTGGGAGAAGAGAACCAACATGTGCTGAAGCAAGGTTTCAAGCCATGGAAGCTTTACTCCTCTATAATAAGGGTGAACAACCAAGGATTGGAGTAAGGAATGAGAGCACAACGTTTGGATTCCTATAGCTCACTGAGCTGTATATTCTTCTCCTTCATTATTTTCATTTTGCAAATCCTTTTCTCAGTTTAGTCTATTTGAGTTTCATTGGAAAAAGGCAAACATGGTGAGGTTTGTAAGAAAAAAGCTAATGAGTGGAAAAAGACAGTAAGCTAGACTTGGAGAAAAAGCCATAGTTATCTCAGAAATTCTTTATACATTTTTTGTTTTGTGTCATGATCCTAAGAGGATTCCCTTACAAGTTGGGTTAGCACTTTGCTGTTGAAAGCTAGGGTGAGTTCTAGTCAAGTTCAGATTGGGTTAGAATCTGGACTTGTCCCAGATAGGATTGGGTAGATCTTAGGGAGAATTGGTGACGGTAATCTGTTGAAAAGATAGTGAAATTCCATCACAAGTTGTGATGGAGACTAGATGTAGGCTACATTGCACTAGGTAGCTGAACCAGGATACATCGGCCTGTCAATCTCAAATCTCATCTCTATTTCTGATTGTGCCTAATAGGAGACAAAACAAAAGTATCTCCTACCAAGTTAAGAGACAAAATCAAAATATCTCCTGTACTTCGTTAACTAAAAGCAAGTCTACACTAAAAAGAAAAAGGGGCCTAGATTCAAACCCCCTCCCCCCCCCCACTATTCTCTTAGCCACTGATAACCATCATGTTCATTTTTCAGCGGTTAAAACCGCTGCTAAATCCCAAACTAATTGCAGCCCCACTCTTTTCCGCCGCATCAACCGTCGCCATTATTTATTTTGCGACGATTTTATTAAACTGCCGCTATCTGTCGGATTTGTTGTAGTGAATCTCAATCGGACAAAGCTCTTAGCCCACGAGAGGCCGATTTAGAAAAGCTCCTTTCTGTTGTCTCAAGTTTATCTCACAAAATAGAAGTAGCTCCTCAATTTTCATCCGTTGACAAATCACTATAATTTGAATTCCTGAAAGAATTAACTCCTCAGGCCCTTGAAAGTTTAAAGAAGCTTCTTCATCTTTCAAAGCATACTTTCAATGAATGGGTAAATCAGGAAGATCTGAATACTCTGCTCTCTGACATTTTGAGTGCCATTCTTGAGTATCGAGTGGCTATCAACTTCTCTGAGCAAGTGAAGAAATTTGAGAAAATTGCTAACAACTTATTTATTTCTCACAACAAGCTCACTGACTATAAGAAAGGCATGGCAGAAATTGGGATAGAATCTGCACAACTTGAAGCTTCATTTGTATCAACATAGAAAACTTTCAAGAAATACAAAGCAAATGTTGCCCATGCAGTCAGTGCTCTCGAACAATTAGCCCGACGAAGAGAAGAGCTTGAAAAGGAACTTGCACAAGTTCACACAGATGAAGCTCTATTGCGAGGACCTTTCCTTAAAGCTGATAAAAAAAGAGACCTTAATCGAGAGCTATGCAAAATGGAAAGCACTCGAGCTGAAATTATAATGAAATACAAAAAATTACAACTTGAAGAGGATGAAGAAGTTATTGTCTACAGCTCGATTGATAAGGAAAGAGTGCGTCTCAGGTTCAACCTAGAAGAACTTTTGGAGCCCTATCTATGAAGACTTGGAGTGCCATGTTTCTTTGTATTTTGTTTTCACTCACTTATCCTTTATTATCTTTATGTTATCGACACTTTGTTCTTTATTTCAAATATTGTCCTCCAAACATCGATATTGTTTTAGATATTTTTCATATCAATATTGTTTTAGATATTTTCTATTGATCGATTTAACTTCAACACCAGTATCAATATGTTTGATTTTACAAGCATTTCTTGAATACAACTGAATTACTTGATAGGGTCCTTCCCAATTGGGGGACCACTATCTATAAACCCTTGATTTTTTTTCTAATGGAAGAATTATTTTTAAAATAAATTTGCCAATATGAAAAACTTTTTCTTTTACACGTCGATTATAAACACGAGCCATACTCTCCTTTTGATGAACGAGATTATCAAGTGCAAGTATACACTCACCATCTAAATTATTTAATTCATCAAAGATAGCATTTCAATAATTTTCAATTGGTAAATCATCTTGTTTCATCACTCACATAGTATTAAGATTAATTTTTAAAGGCAACACGACATCATGGCCATAAACCAATTTACAAGGAAACGTATTCGTCAATATTCTCAGAGAATTTCGATAAGCCTACAAAACTTGATTTAATGTCTTGTGCCAAGCACATGGTTTCTTTCCAATTTTTTTTATTAAATTAATCAAAATTTTATTTACAGCCTCAACTTGACTGTTTGCTTGTGCGTCATATGGGGTTGAAGATATCATTTTTTTTATTCCTTGATACCGCAAATTTACTTATGCGTCGACCAGTAATCATGGTACATTGATCAGTACTTAAAGTTTGAGGAGTTCCAAAATAATAGATTATATTTTCCTCAATAAAATCAATAATTTTATTCAGATTGACTTCTATTAAAGGAATAGCTTCTACCCACCTAGTAAAATAGTCTATTGCTGCCAAAATAAACTTATGATTTTTCGATGATGGGGATGAATCATACCAATCAAGACTAAAGCCCGTCTTCTAAATGGCCAATATTTAATGATCGAATACAACTCAGAGGCATGTATTTGTTGTATTACACCGTGCTTTTGACATTCTTGACATCCCTTTGCATATTTGATCCAATCTTTGATCTTGGTTGGCCAAAACACACGGTCACGTCGTAATACCCATTTCATTCTTTCACCTGCTTGATGTGCTCCACAAATACCTTCACAAACTTCTCCAAGATCAACTGCTGCTCGAGACTTGCCTAAATATCTCATGAGGCTTCCTTCGATACATTTTTTATATAATTCATCCCCCACCATTAAAAAATTCATCACCCTTAATCTTATTTTTCGATCAACCTGAACATTAGGATTTTCTAAATACTTAGCTATTGGTTTTCTTTAATTATCATCATCCCACTCATCAATCACCAAGATTTCTTATTCTTTGATAGGTGTAAACCCCGTAAAATTAATAAATAATTATTCAATAAATTAATTATTATTCAAAGATATTAGAAACTTAAATTTTATAGTTTAGGAAAGTAGAAATATAAAAAATATGAATTTTGACACTAATTTTAAAGATTTTGGTCCAAAACCGGACCAACAGACCGAACCAGTTGAACCAGGTCCAAACTGGCCTAAGGCCCAATTTATATAAGCTTCCAACCGAAGCTTTCTCCTTCATTTTTCACTTTGATATGCTGAAAGAAGAGAGGAGAAAGAGCGTAACCGAAACCCTTAACATCTCTGAAATTCAATCGTCCGTAACTTTCACTCCAGAGCTCCGATTGACGAGCCGTCAGCGGCCACGCGTTCGTCTCAGAATTCTCTACAAAAGCCATATATCAATTTGGTAAGAATCTAACAATTTTTTATTCAGCCACTCTTCCCTAATTTCGAATTTTAAGGTCTTAAGTTTGATTGATTATGTGATTTTGATGTTCTAGGCTTGAGGAAACTATTGGGTTTTGTTTATTTGAGCCGTGGGTAAGGTAAGAAACTCCTATTTCTTGGTGAATTTCTAATTTAGTGAATTCTATGTTGATTATAATGACATTGTGTGAATTAGATTGTGTTCTTGTTGATTTGGAGTTCAATTGGGCGGTTTGGAACAAAATCCGGGTGATTAAGCTTGAGGAATTTATGTTTAGAAGTTTAGAGCTTGTGAAAGGAGAGGTTTCTGAGGTGTTCCGAGCTTAGGGAGGAATCGGCCAAGGTATGGTTTTAGATTCTCATAGATAATATATAATGTTTTGGTGAAAACATAGGCTAGAAGACCATAGGATAGGTTGAAAATGTGAGAATATGTTAATGCAAGTAACCTTGATGGAAATGTGGAATTATATTGCGAATGAGTTGATGAATGATGATTTTGTTGAGTTGGTTGTAGGAATTGTGTTAATTAATGTTGTTGATGGGAGTTGATGAATGATTATTGATGATGAAAGATTGAGGATTGGTTGAGTTATATCTATACATGTGTGTTTGTTAAGTAATGAATGAATTGAAAGTTGGAAATAATTTTGATATTGGAATTGGTTTGGTTTATTGGAAATAATTTGAAAAGGGTTTGAAAGGTGGTTTGGTTGGGACCCGAGTAGGGTGGCAAGTCCGAATTTTAAAAGAGATGCTGTCGAAATTTTTATAAAAATTGGAGATTTAGTTTGAAGTATTATTTAGATTAATATAGATAAAAGAATTATATTATTTGACTTTTATTTATAAAGAAAAGAAATGCATTATGTTTTGGAACTTGATCTATTAAGAAAAGTATTATGTTTTAAGTATGAATTAATGATAATGGAATGGGAGGTGCGATGATGATAATTGTTGAAGATAAAGAGGATGAATTTGATATGAAATTATTTTGTGGGGATCGTGGTTATTTACCGCCCACCAGATTTTAAAGAAAATTGTTTTGTGGGGATCGTGGTTATTTATCGCCCACGTGTGTGCTGTTTTTCAATTGAAAACGTCTGTGGGGATCGAGGTCGTTGACCGCCCGCAGATGATGGAGATCGGGGTGGTTTACCGCCCACCAGGTGAGGATCGTGGTACTGTACCGCTCACCAGCTTTCAAGAGGACGATGTCCGGGTTAGCTACCAGACATGTCGGGTTGGCTATATAACCGACAGATGAGACTCATCAGCCATAGGACAGACATACATCATTTACATATGTGTGTTTTGTTTGATTGTGCATTAATTGAGCTTGCCTATGTGATTATTATGCTTACCTGTTATATTTGCTATCTGCTGTATCTGTATCCTACTTGTGTTTGCTTTGTCTGTATTGCTTGTCTGTGCACTGGAGTTTTGGAGGATTGGAGGAAGGTAGAAATTAGGGCTTAAGTTAGAAAGGAATTAGAAATAAGAAACTTATATAACCTACCCTGTTTATGGTTTTCCATTTATAAACTTTAAGATTTAAATCTAAGTGTCGGAGTTATAGGATCGCCTCTAGCTTTCCCGGGACCTTATATATTATGTGTGTGGGTACCATTACCATGATGAGAACCTCTGGTTCTCATTCCATATCTATGTTATTGTTTTCAGATGCAGGTCGAGATGTGCCTCTGTGAGCATCTGGAGGTTTCTCTGGCAAGCGAAGTTGGGAAGTTATATTTTGGGGTTGTCTGTTATGTTTTTTCTGTTCATAGATTCTCCTGTGTGTGTGTGTGTGTGTGTGTAAATGATGTTTAATCCTCTTAGAGGTTTTTTGGAGAATTAGGTATTTTCTTTATGCATGTTGGGTTATCTTGGGATATATACTTATGTTTATATATGTATTTATACTCCGGCCAGCTTTAGCTTCGCGGGTTGCATCCGGAGCTTGATATCTATGTTTTTGGAACTCTGATCTGTATATTTTGTTTTTAACCTTCTTTTGAGCTTACCTATCTGTTTTACGATTATCCACGCGAGCGAGAAACGATTTTCTGTTTTCGCTTTGCTTAAACCTTTCTTCAAGACTCTTCGAATATTATAATCCTTCAATTATATTATGTATGTATATTTTATTCTTAGAGGTCGTAATACATCACCACCTCTATTTTACGACTTAAGCGTAAAGTTCTGTGTGGTAGAGTGTTACAATAGGTACAAGAATCTATTGCACCTTTGCCAAATTCTCTAAAGGTCTAGGAGAAATTTTGTATTTTGAAGCAGTCTGAGCTAATTCATTTGCCACTTCATTTCAAATTCTCGGAATATGTATTAGTGATACATTTCGAAACAAGACCAACGATTTCTATACTATTAACAAATATTTTTGCAACAAAAACTCCACTTTGAACGAAATAAAGGGTACAGAAAAATAAAACGTAAATTGAAATTAAATTACTTGAATTTAAAATTACAGAAAATAAAGTGAATGACTTCAATTTAAAGGAAGTAACAAACGCTTTCAACATAGTCAAAGGACTTTGGAATGAAAATCACAATGCATAATTTAAAGAGGAAACAAATTACTTTGTAGAAAGGAAATAAATTGCAGAAAGAGAAATTACAAGAAATTGAAAAGAAAAATGTAGACATGAATTAAAAGACATGAAAGGAATACTACAGAAATGAACTCAAGACAGACTCAGAAATTTGTTGGGATGTGAGTGTACATGAGTATTTTCTGAAGACAAATTCTAACCCCTTACTTCTTTTGAGCCTCACTAATTTATAGACCAATTCAACCAATCTTGTGCTGCCAGATATCATCTCTGAGAAGTCCAAAAAATAACTGTTCCTACTAAGTGCAAAGCCAAATAACTGCCCTTATACAATACACCATCAATCTTGACAAGTTGTCTATCAACTTTATTCTTTGACAAGCTTATGTTAGATCGAGACTCCTTGATATCGACACCTATTTTTTGAGTTAACATCCTTGACTGTCCGACCAACAACATTTCGATTCACAAAATTCTTCGACTAACACCTACATAGCACGTTAAACTATTTATTTGTTCATAAAATGTCTACTAGAATTGATAGATTTTTTATTAGGGATCTCGTTGCCTTTTGCGGATAACTGTTAGGGATCGTTTTATGTTTTTTTTCTTTATTTGTTACTTTTTTCATATATATTGGCTAAATTTACTATGTAAAAATTAAAAAATATTAATAATTTTTAATATATTTTTTTACTTATAGAAATTAAATGGAATATATTTTTTTTAATCTTTTCATTGTTGTTTAGAAAAGTTAATATATTATATTATTAGAATAATTTTTAATTTTAAGTGTACTTAATTTAAATTAATCATCATAATTCACATAAACTCATTATTATTATTATTAGAATTAGAAGAAGAAGAAGTGCATATTCTATTTTACAGTAGATAATAAACAATTGACCTAAAATTTTATCTAAAATAAATACAACAAATGAGAATATTTATGTCAATTAACCATGTAAATATAACATCAAAGATTCATTTAAATTTTAACATTTGGAATAACTAATAAAAATGGATAAGACTCATAACAATAATTAGCAATACCATTTTTATTAATATATATATTCTTTATTCAAATTTCATAAGTAAAAAAATTTAAAAATCATTACTATTTTTAAATTTTTACACGATAAATTTTGCCAATTTATATGAAAAAAATATAAAAAAAATTCTAAACGACTCCTGATAATTATCTAAAAAGACAACAAGATTTTTAATAGAAAAAATCTATCAATTTTAACTAGTATTTAATAGACAAATTAGCTTATTAATGTGTCTTGTAAACATATTTTGTTAACTCAAGAAAAATTATTGACAGAAAAACTAACCAGTCTCACACAATTAAATATCAAGAATCGAAAAAAAAAACTTTTTTTCTTTGAGTTTTATATTCTTTCGAACAAATTATCAAGGTCGGAATAAATGCAAAAAAAATATATATATATACAAATTAAATGAAAGCTATGTGTGCATGGACACGGCGAACGAAATTATCGAATCAATTAAAATGTCGGTGGAGCCACTGCTGCCGCAATCTTATACCATATTAATAATCTGTCTTTGCTAAAAAGGCAAAAAGGAAAATTAACATGTTAATTAACATCGATGATAAGCTAATCAACACAACTTAATGTCAACACATTGTAATTAGTCAGAACATATATGTAGATTATTAAAGTTAATTGATCGAGGGTGTGAAACTCGTGAAATTCATTGTACATAAAAAAAAGGGCAATGAAAAGAGAAACTATTTCAAACATGTACTGTATTTTACTATTTTCTTCTTCTTCTCTTTTCTTTTCTTTTTTTTTTAAGTAAAGGGAGAATTTTAAAATAAACTGGAAGTAAAATACTTTTAGATGAAGTATTATAATAAATTAATCAACGAGAATAAGATATATTGCGTAATTTTATTGTTGTTTAAACTTTATTTTTTAACCGAAAATATTCGCCCAAAAATAAGTAAACCTACTGAAGTACTGAACTAATTGGTTTTAAAACTGAAATAAAATAGTTAATGACTAAAATATGTTTAATCAATATTAATTATTTTATTTTGTTTTTTTAAAAGCTAATAAGTTTAGTTATTAATTTAACCTATTCAGCTAAAAAAATTAAATTTAAAACTATATGATTCAAAAATATTATTTACATATCAAAATTAATTATTATATATTTATATATAAATATATATGTAGTTTAACTTATTTTAATACGTATTTTATATTTTAATATGTATTCTATCTTAATAATTAATTTTAGTGATTAATTTTGATATATACCTATCATAATTAATTTTTATTATTTAATCACAATATTTTAAATTTTTTATTCTATTTTATTATAGAATCCCGTAAAATTACTAATAATCTCTGTCTATTCCATTATAAAAGTTATACCTCTTTTTCTTTGAATTTTAGCTAGATATACATTTATAGAAATTAAAATTGAGAATTTGAATTATATTAACTCATTAATTGGTGACAAATTTTTATATAGAACTTAATTTTATAACAAAGTTGTTCCAAAAATTATCTGAAATGGTGGTTTGGGTTTGAATATGAGATCTAAATTTCTTGTGAGACAGCATCCGACTTGTTCTTATGTCGAGGCGCTACTGTCCGAATTTTTTATGAGGAGGTGGTGGTGGTACCTGCAAGAGACTTCGATACTTAAGTTAGCAAGGGTTTTAAGTCGGTTTTTAGTAGATTAGAACGTAAACATACCTGATGAATGTCAGTATATTTATAGTAGAGTCGATAACCATTCTTTTGGAGTAGTTCCACTTTTGTTGGTGGATAACCATTTCCTTTATTTTGAGAATTTGTTAGAATCTATTTTTAAAGAGAGATAGAGATAGTAAGAGAGATTCAACGAGACAGTTACTTATTTTAGATAAATAAAACTGGACTTTTTTTTATCGTGTTCGACTTCTTAAGAGATCGGATAAATTTAGAAGGCTCATTCTTAAACGCTCATTGCTAAGTATGGAGTGCTGTACACCTTATTAATTCGTTAAATATGAACTCTTTATTTATTATATTTTATTTGAATGGTCTGAATTTAAAAAAGTAACCTGTTAATCAGGTTAATTATTTTTTTATAAATTTTAGATTTTTTTATAAGTTTCAAATAAGTTCAAAAAAAAAAAAGTATATAAATATTAAAAGTAACATGTCTATACAATAAAAAAATTACTTGACTTTAGAATTAAAATAAATAATACATGAAAAATAAGTTAAAAATCCATGTACTAAATTCAGAAATAAAGATATATTAAAATCTTAAAAAAATTAATATTAAATATATATTATGTATATAATATTAAAATTTAAATAAATTTTATTTTGTGTAAAACAAAATTATAATATTAAATATAAACACAATAATAAAAATTTTTGTGTTATATAAATTTAATTAATACACACACATATATATATATATATATATAATTTTATTTTGTGTGAAACAAAATTATAACATTAAATATGAAGTGAAGGATAAAAGATTGTATTATATAAATTTAATTTTAAAAACATATATACAACGTAAGAATAAACATATAATAATTTTATTTTGTGCGAAACAAAAATTCATATAAAAAAATATTTATATAATTTTTTTATTAACTATTTTTTTAATTGAAATATGTTACTTTACTATATTTAAAATATACTATTTTGTATTAAAAATATATTATTAGTTTTTTTTAAATAATATTTTCTCTTTTTTTTTGGTTCAAATACTATGACAAAAAAATTTTATGTAACTGCGACTATTCAATAAATATTATATAAGTTAATAAAAGAAAGAAGTACTCTTAATTATATATTAAGTAGAATAATTATTTATTAGGTGAGTATGAGAAGACTATGTCATTTAAATTATAACTCGTTGGCAAAGAAAGAAATACTCTTAATTATATATTAAATAGAATAATTATTTATTAGACTCATTCTTATACAAATAAAAATTCTCTTAGTTTTATATCTATAATATTTTATACCAATTAACTTTAAAGTTTAATTATTTTTTGAATAAATTAATAAAAAAGTAATACAAATAATTATTTAAATATAACTGTATTTTAATTTTTCATTCTATTACGTACACGTTGAGGATAATTTGAAATAAAAGATAATCGACTTGATATAACTGCCATGTATTTTGTGCTTTGATTGCATCGTTATCTGAAAATTATGGCGCCTTCATGGAGACCGGATTCTACTACAGAATGGTTGTGTTTGGAGTTAGCCGACCATAAGAGGGCGAAAGATAGGCTTCTTCCTCTTCTATGACAGCCATTTTTTGGGCTTTGAAGGACATTCATGATAGAGGTGGAAGGGAGTGGGTTCAAGAGCGTCCTGTGGCTAGCCAGAACGATAGTGGAAGCACCACCAGCAAACAAAACAGTGAAGATGCTAGAAGAGATTGCATCGACAATAACAAAATAATAGAAGAATTCGATCAGTTTTTCCTGAGTACTTTTGTGGTGTAAAGATTGTCATGTGTTAAATGAGGGAATTAATTTTTGTTGTCCGCGTCAATTTGTTTATTCAGTCCATAAAAAAAAATAATAATAATAAATAAATTTAATTTACTTGATAATTTTTTATAGTAAATTAACTTTTAAAAAATACTGCACTCTCTACTTTATCTAAAGTGCATTAGCTTTAACTATTTTTTTAAAATAAATCTTTTATTTTAATTAAATCTGATTTTATTTTTGGATTAAGATATGAACAAAAATAATTCTTTATTTTTAAAAGAAAAGAAATATATATTTAGAGCAAGGTCGCTACTTTTATCCCCCTGACCGACATAATTGAAAAACTTGGGTGGCCTGGTGGGTGAGATGACTAATCACAAATGTAGTCCAATGCAAATATCTCAGAGCAGAAATAAAAAATATTATCTCCTCTAAAAAATTTTTATTGATCGTAATCTCTCTATAACCTATTTTTTGAGTGGCATTAACATTTTTAAATCTCTCATTTCTAAATGTGTTACTATCATTATTTAAATAATTAACTTGATTTTGTAATTTTTTTTACGATCGACTAAGAATTAATTTATTGTAGATAAAAACTTTATTTATTTTCCTTCTTTCATAAATTAAAATTAAAAACATCGACTATAAAATTAAAAGGTTGGGCATGCTCATATAAAAATAGCAAAAACAACTTTTTTGAAAGTTGTTTATTTAGCCACAGTAAAAAAAAATACTTTAAAAAATGTAAATTAATAATAAAATATAAATTATGAATAAAATTAAAGATCTAAAAGAAGAAATAACTATATTAATAATTTAAATTAATATTAATTTAAATGCATGACAATAAATTTTTTAAATTTATACAAAATAATTTTTTTTAAAATCACAATTTCACAATAAATTTTATGTAAGAAATTCAAAATAAATAAAATTTATTAGATTAAAAATAGAACAATTAGAATAAAAATTAATAGAGTGAAATATAAATATTCAAAAATAAAAAATATTAAAAATTTATAAAATATTTTAAATAAAAATTGAACTCGTAAAAAATAGTAAATTCACAAAATGGCAAAAAGTATCAAAATGCTAATAAAATATAAAACAATCTTCTAATAAAATTTTTGTTAAAAAATTAAATTTTAAATAAATTAAAAATTGATATTAGAGTCAAAGTAACAATTTTAAGAATATAATAATATTTTTTAATAAAAATAACACTTTTAATATATGTTTCAAAATCTAATACACATTGGTCATTATTACTGATTAATTGTTTTTAAATTATCAAATGAAAAATATAGATAAGTAAGCATTGTTCATTAGTATAACTAAAAAGTTTGAATTTTCTTATAAGCCTTTTTTCTTCATTTAAGAAAAGTTTTTTTTTTTTTTTTGGGTTCAAGAAAAGGTTTTTTAAGCCATGTTTAAATTATTTTTTTAAATGGGCCGAATATAAATATATCTAAAACAGAATCAAATTTAGTTTTTGGCCAAGAAGAAAGCTTAAATCATGTAGTGGGCTTAAACTTAACGCTACCACCATAATCTAAGCTGGGATTTTGATGGAATTTGTATTGCGATCCATTAATCTGCTGTATTGGGCTTCCTCTGCCATCACTCTCTCTCTTTTTTTCTAGTCCATCCATCACACTTCTCCGCTTCTTAACATTTGAGACCCTGACCAAAAAAAATATTTGTGACCAAAACAAAAAAATATTTCATTACGCCGAAGGAAAAAAAAGAGAAGCATCATAGCTGTTCCTTTTTGCCCCACACGCAAACTTGGAATGATGCCGTAGCTCTACCTATTCGTCACTCGGAAACATGGTTCTAAAAATTGAACTGGATCGGCCGGTTCAATCGGATTGAATTTCGATTGAACCTTAGTCAAATTATTGAACCAGTTATTTTATCAATTTATTGATCGGTCTGGTTTTCGCAATCTTGCTTAGAAACTACTGCTGCTGACAATTGTTTTCCTAGCCACCGTTGAATATTGTCGTCGCATTCTAAATTCCAATGCAAATACGGAGCTCCCGCATAGCCGTTCTTGAACGCGCTTGGCTTCGCTCTGTTTAAGCATTCTTGTATCATAATTTGGTTTGACCCAGCCCAATAAGGGCCAGAAGTCCACCCGACCCACTTCCGACCCGGTAGGTCCCCGACCCGCCCAAGCCAACACACCTCGCGTGATGCCATCCTCCAGTGAGGGTTTGGACAGCTGGCGGTCTAGACAGCTAGTGGATGCTTCTAAACATGGGGGCCCAAACGAAAGGTAACACCCGATGAGTACGGATAAAGGGGAGGACTACTCCTCCCTTATGTACGTCATCCTTTTACCCTAATTAGCCGCCTCATCATACGGACACTTACTTTAGCATCGGAGTGTCCTTGTAGGTGGCACCACCCGCCGACTTAGCAACAATCATGGCCGCACTCCCCCTCGCCAAGCTCACTCCCAAGTCCAGATTCTCAACATCCCACCGTTGCTCACACCTAGTCGTACAACCGACCATCGATCCCCACTAGCAACCGAACATTGGCACTGTCTATGGGGACCTGATGCGAGCAGAGCGTGGAGCTTATCCCTCGTACTGAGGAGGTACGAGAGGAGGGAGGGGCTACCGGGCACCCAGGGACCGCCTTAGGAGTAGAGTGAGCTCGGGAACTTCCCTAGAATGCCGAGAACCCTCTCGCCAAGGCGACTCCACGCTCGATCCCTGGAAAAGCACCCGTTTGGTGGTACCGGCGGTGACAGCTCTTGAATCATGCAGGAGCTCAGGCATAGGGTCCAGAACCTGGAGAGAGAACTAGCGGCAAGAGATTACTGCCATCCCAAGCATAGTCAGGACCCTCGCTCACGTTCAGGGGCTCATCCGAGCCTTTCACACACCCGATCCCCTTCAAGGAAATCGGAAGAGTGCTAACAAAGCACCAAAAGGGACGATGGGCGCGATCGAACTGACGCTCACTCCCTCACCTACATCCATGGATGATTGGAAGCCCATGGTGAACGAAAGGGAGATCAAAGGAAGAGACGCCGAGATCCCATTATAATGGGAGCCACTCCTTTCCATCCATCCATCCTCAAGGTCCGGTTGCCAAAGAACTTCGACAAGCCAACAGACATGAGGTATGATGGAACCAAGGACCCACAAGGATACTTGACGGCCTTTGAGGCTAGAATGAACTTGGAAGGCATGGGTGACGCCGTTAGATGCCATGCATTCCTTATGGTTCAGTTCTCTTCCACAAGGGTCCGTCATGGTCTTTACGGACATCATGCAAAAGTTCCTAGCACAGTTCACCACTAGAATCGCCAAAGTGAAACACCCGATTAACCTACTAGGAGTGACCCAACGGGTCGGCGAGCCAATGAGAAAATACCTTGACCGATTTAATGATGAACGTCTGGACATTGACGGCCTCACAGATTCGGTGGCCAGTCTGTACCTCACTAACGGTCTAGTAAATGAGGACTTCAGAAAGCACCTGACCACCAAACCAGTTTGGACGACGCAGGAGATACAAAATGTGACAAGGAAATACATGAACGACGAAGAGATCAGCCAAGTGGTAGCCACCAACAAACGGTAGCTAGCCAACCCGCCAGCTTGCCAGATCGACAACGCCGAGAAGCCAAGAGAAGTGTCGAGAGAAGGGACATCTGGGAAACCGTTCAAATTATTTTCCCGGGTGGGCAAGTTCACCAATTACACTCCATTGACTGCTTCCATAGTAGAAGTCTACTAGCAGATTGTAGAGAAGGGCATCTTGGCCAAACCAAGGCAGTTGAAAGATAGGACTGGGGGGAACAAGAACCTTTATTGTGATTATCACAAAGGTTTCGGGCAAAAGACACAGGATTGTTTTAACTTGAAGGATTCCCTGGAGCAAGCCATCCGAGAAGGAAAGCTAAGGAGTTCTCACAATTCATCCGAGAACTAAGGAGAAGGGAGAGAGAATATTCTGACGAAGACTGATGAGCGGATAATTTATATCCTTTTTGGCATTATTTTTATATAGTTTTTAGTATGTTTTAGTTACTTTTTATTATATTTTTATTAGTTTTTATTCAAAAATCATATTTCTGGACTTTACTATGAGTTTGTGTATTTTTCTATAATTTCAGGTATTTTCTGGCTGAAATTGAGGGATCTGAGCAAAAACCTGATTCAGAGGCTGAAAAAGAACTGCAGATGCTGTTGGATTCTGACCCTCCTTCACTCGAAATAGATTTTCTCGAGCTACAGAAGTCTAATTGTCACGCTCTCAATTGCGTTGGAAAGTATACATCCTGGGCTTTCCAGCAATATATAATAGTTCATACTTTTCCCAAAATTTGATGGCCCAAACTGGCATCCAAAGTCAGCCTAAAACTTTCTGGCGTAAAACGCCAGAACTGGCACTTTTTCGGCGTTAAACGCCCATTCTGGCACTCAGGGTGGCGTTTAATGCCAACTTTGGGCACATGAACGTGAAAGCTTGAAAGCTCAACCCAGGCACGCACCAAGTGGGTCCCGAAAGTGGATTTCTGCACTATCTGCACTTAGTTACTCATTTTCTGTAAACCTAAGTTACTAATCTAGTATAAAAGCTACTTTTAGAGATTCATTTTGGACCTCATGATATTTTACACTTCATATTGTATCTTCTACAGCATGAGTCTCTAAACCCCATAGGTGGGGGTGAGGAGCTCTGCTGTGTTTCAATGGATTAATGCAATTACTACTGTTTTCTATTCAATCACGCTGGATTCTATTCTAAGATACTCATTCGTACTTCAATATAGAGAATATGATGATCCGTGACACTCATCATTATCCTCAACCTATAAACGCATGCCTGACAACCACTCCCGTTCTATCTGAGCTCAACTTAGTTATTGGGCGACAGCTTGAGTGCGTATTGATGAACGGATAATTTATACGCTTTTTGGCATTGTTTTTACATAGTTTTTAGTATGATTTAGTTAGTTTTTAGTATATTTTTATTAGTTTTTAAGTAAAATTCATATTTCTGGACTTTACTATGAGTTTTTGTGTTTTTCTGTGATTTCAGGTAATTTCTGGCTGAAATTGAGGGACTTGAGCAAATATCAGATTAAGAGGCTGAAGAAGGACTGTAGATGCTGTTGGATTCTGACCTCCCTGCACTCAAAGTGGATTTTCTGGAGCTACAGAACTCCAAATGGCGCGCTCTCAATTGTGTTGGAAAATAGACATCTAGGGATTTCTAGAAATATATAATAGTCCATACTTTGTCTGAGTTTAGATGACGTAAACTGGCATTTAACGCCAGCTTCTTGTCCTATTCTGGAGTTAAACGCCATAAACAGGTTGCAAAGTGGAGTTAAACGCCAGAAACAGGTTACAAACTGGCGTTCAACTCCAAGAGAAGCCTCTACACGTGTAAAGCTCAATGCTCAGCCCAAGAACACACAAAGTGGGCCCCGGAAGTAGATTTTTGCATCATTTACTCATTTCTGTAAACCCTAGTAACTAGTCTGATATAAATAGGACCTTTTACTATTGTATTAGACATCTTTGATCAGTTTTATGCTATCTTAGACCTTTATGGGAGCTGGCCTCTCGGCCATGTCTGGACCATTATCCCTTATGTATTTTCAACGGTAGAGTTTCTACACACCATAGATTAAGGTGTGGAGCTCTACTGTTCCTCATGAATTAATGCAAAGTACTATTGTTTTTCTATTCAATTCAAGCTTATTCCTATTCTAAGATATTCATTCGCACCCAAGAACATGATGAATGTGATGATTATGTGACGCTCATCACCATTCTCACCTATGAACGCGTTCCTGACAATCACTTCCGTTGTACATGAAGACGAGACAGAATGAGTATCTCTTAGATATCTAATATAGAGGACCGAGTCCGAGATATTAGAATCTTCATGGTATAAGTTAGAACCCATGGACGGCCATTCCTGAGATCCGGAAAGTCTAAACCTTGTCTGTGGTATTCTGAGTAGGATCTGGGAAGGGATGGCTGTGACGAGCTTCAAACTCGCGAGTGCTGGGCGTAGTGACAGACGCAAAAGGATAGTAAATCCTATTCTAGTATGATCGAGAACCGACAGATGATTAGCCATGCAGTGACAGCGCATTGGACCATTTTCACAAAGAGGACGGGATGTAGCCATTGACAACGGTGATGCCCAATATACTGCTTGCCATGGAAAGGAGTAGGAATGATTGGATGAAGACAGCAGGAAAGCAGAGGTTCAGGAGGAACGAAAGCTTCTCTATACGCTTATCTGAAATTTTCACCAATGAATTACATAAGTATCTCTATCTTTATTTTACGTTTTATTTATGCTTTAATTATTAAAACTCTATAACCATTTGAATCCGCCTGACTGAGATTTACAAGGTGACCATAGCTTGCTTCAGGTCGACAATCTCCGTGGGATCGACCCTTACTCACGTAAGGTTTATTACTTGGACGACCCAGTGCACTTGCTCGTTAGTTGTGCGAAGTTGTGACAAAGTGTGATTCACGTTTGAGAGCACCAAGTCTTTGGCGCCATTGTTGATGATCACAATTTCGTGCACCAAGTTTTTGGCGCCGTTGCCGGGGATTGTTCGAGTTTGGACAACTGACGGTTCATCTTGTCGCTCAGATTAGGTAATTTTATTTTAATTTTAAGTTTTTGGTTTTATTCTTATTATTTTCGAAAAAAAATTTCAAAAAAAAAAATTATTCTATGGCTTCAGAATTTTTGAGAAGGAATTCTAGAATCTCATGAGATAGGTTGAATCCTGGCTGGCTGTTAAGCCATGTCTAATCTTTTGGACTGAGGTTTCAACTATCTCAAGAGAAGAGCTTCTTTGTCTTTTCCAGCAAATTAGCTGTTGTATGTAATGTTCTGCTGAAGCTTGGCTGGCCATTGGCCATGTCTAGTGTTTTGGACTGGAGCTTTCACTGAAAGCTTGACTGGCTACTGAGCCATGTCTAATTCCTGGACTGGAGCTTTAGACTAACATTGCATGATTCCTAGAATTCCTATTAAAATTTTTGAAATCCTTATTTTCCTTTTCAAAAGAATTTTCGAAAAACCCAAAAAAAACTAATAAAATCATAAAAACCAAAAATATTTTGTGTTTCTTGTTTGAGTCTAGTGTCAAGTCATAAGTTTGGTATCAATTGCATGTTTATCTCTTTCTTGTATTTTTCGAAAATTCATGCATTGCATTCTTCATGATCTTCAAGTTGTTCTTGATGAATTTCCTTGTTTGATCTTTGCATTTTCATGTTTTGCATCTTTTCTTGTTTTTTATATGCATTTTCAATTTGTTAGTGTCTAAAAATTAAAAATTTCTAAGTTTGGTGTTTTGCATGTTTTCCTTTTCTTAAAAATTAAAAAAAAAAGTTCTTGGTGTTCATCTTGACATTCATAGTGTTCTTGCATGCATCATTTGTTTTGATCCAAGATTTTCATGCATTGAGTCTTTTTGATGTTTTTCTCTTTCATCATTAAAAATTCAAAAAATCAAAAAAATATCTTTCCCTTTTTCACTCTTAAAATTCGAAAATTTGAGTTGACTTTTTCAAAAAATTTTAAAATCTATTTGTTTCTTATGAGTCAAATCAAATTTTCAATTTAAAAAAATTCTATCTTTTTCAAATCTTTTTTTTTTCAAAAATCAAATCTTTTTCATTTTTTCTTTCATAATTTTCGAAAATTTCAAATTGATTGTCAAAAATCTTTTTTCTTATTTTTTTTCATATTTTCAAAATTAATGCTAACAATTAATGTGACTGATTCAAAAAATTTTAAGTTTGTTACTTGCCTAGTAAGAAAGGTTCAATCTTTAAATTTTAAAATCCTATCTTTGTGTTTCTTGTTAGTCAAGTAATCAACTTTAATTTTTAAAATCAAATCTTTTAAAATTTTTTTTCAAAATTAATTTCAAAATCTTTTCTAACTTATTTTCTAACTTCTTATCTTTTCAAAATTGATTTTCAAATCTTTTTCAATTAATCTTATCTTTTTGTTTGATTCATATCTTTGTCAAAACTACCTAACTAACTCTCTCTTTCTAATTTTCGAAAATCCTTTCCCTCTTTTTCAAAATTCTTTTTTTTATTAACTAATTGTTTTAATTTTTACTTTAATTTAATTTCATTTTTCTTTTTTGTATTTTCGAATTCTAACTTTAAATTTAATTTAAAAACAAAAATATTTTTCTTTTCTTTTCAATGATTTTCGAAAATTCTTCTCCCTCATCTCCTTCTAATTATTTATTTATTTACTGACACTCCTCTTCATCTAAGAATTCGAACCCACTCCTCTCCCCTGTGTTTGGATTCTTATCTTTTCCTTCTTCTATTCTTATCTTCTTCTACTCACATAAAGGAATCTCTATACTGTGACATAGAGGATTTTATATTTTCTTTTCTGTTTTCTTCTTTTTCATATGAGCAGGAACAAGGATAAGAACATTCTTGTTGAAGCTGATCCTGAACCTGAAAGGACTTTGAAGAGGAAGCTAAGGGAAGCTAAAGCACAACTCTCTGGAGAAAATCTGACAGAAATTTTTGAAAAAGAAGGAGACATGGCCGAAAATAATAACAATGCAAGGAAGATGCTTGGTGACTTTACTGCACCAAATTCCAATTTACATGGAAGAATCATCTCAATCCCTGCCATTGGAGCAAATAATTTTGAGCTAAAGCCTCAATTAGTTTCTCTGATGCAACAGAACTGCAAGTTTCATGGACTTCCATCAGAAGATCCTTTTCAGTTCTTAACTGAATTCTTGCAGATCTATGATACTGTTAAGACCAATGGGGTTGATCTCGAGGTCTACAGGCTTATGCTTTTCCCATTTGCTGTAAGAGACAGAGCTAGAGTATGGTTGGACTCTCAACCTAAAGATAGCCTGAACTCTTGGGATACGCTGGTCACGGCTTTCTTAGTCAAGCTCTTTCCTCCTCAAAAGCTTAGCAAGCTTAGAGTGGATGTTCAAACATTCAAACAGAAAGAAGGTGAATCCCTCTATGAAGCTTGGGAGAGATACAAGGAACTGACCAAAAAGTGTCCTTCTGACATGCTTTCAGAATGGACCATCCTGGATATATTCTATGATGGTCTGTCTGAGCTATCAAAGATGTCACTGGACCATTCTGCAGGTGGATCCATTCACCTAAAGAAAACGCCTGCAGAAGCTCAGGAACTCATTGACATGGTTGTAAATAACTAGTTCATGTACACTTCTGAAAGGAATCCTGTGAGTAATGGGACGCCTCAGAGGAAGGGAGTTCTTGAAATTGATACTCTGAATGCCATATTGGCTCAGAATAAAATATTGACTCAGCAAGTCAATATGATTTCTCAGAGTCTGAATGGAATGCAAGCTGCATCCAACAGTACTCAAAAGGCATCTTCTGTAGAAGAAGCTTATGATCCTGAGAACCCTGCAATAGCAGAGGTGAATTACATGGGTGAACCCTATGGAAACACCTATAATCCCTCATGGAGAAATCATCCAAATTTCTCATGGAAGGATCAACAAAAGCCTCATCAAGGCTTTAATAATTGTGGAAGAAACAGGTTTAGCAATAGCAAACCTTTTCCATCATCCACTCAGCAACAGACAGAGAATTCTGAGCAGAATCCATCTAGCTTAGCAAATATAGTCTCTGATCTATCTAAGGCCACTCTAAGTTTCATGAATGAAACAAGGTCCTCCATTAAAAATTTGGAGGCACAAGTGGGCCAGCTAAGTAAAAGAGTCACTGAAACCCCTCCTAGTACTCTCCCAAGCAATACAGAAGAGAATCCAAAAAGAGAGTGCAAGGCCATTACCTTGCTTGGTGTGGCCGAACCCAAAGAGGAGGAGGAAGACGTGAATCCTAGTGAGGAAGACCTCCTGGGACGCTCAGTGACCAATAAGGAGTTTCCCTTTGAGGAACCAAAGGAATCCGAGACTCATCTAGAGACCATAGAGATTCCATTGAACCTTCTTCTGCCCTTCATGAGCTCTGATGAGTATTCTTCTTCTGAAAAGAATGAAGACGTTACTGAAGAGCAAGTTGCTAAGTACCTTGGTGCAATCATGAAGCTGAATGCCAGATTATTTGGTAATGAGACTTGGGAAGATGAACTTCCCTTGCTCACCAATGAACTAAATGCATTGGATAGGCAGAAATTACCTCAAAAGAAACAGGATCCTAGCAAATTCTTAATACCCTGTACCATAGGCACCATGACCTTTGAGAAGGCTCTGTGTGACCTGGGGTCAGGAATAAACTTAATGCCACTCTCTGTAATGGAGAAACTTGGGATCTTTGAGGTTCAAGTTGCCAGAATCTCAATAGAAATTGCGGACAACTCAAGAAAACAGGCTTATGGACAAGTAGAGGACGTGTTAGTAAAGGTTGACGGCCTTTACATCCCTGCTGATTTCATAATCCTAGACACGGGGAAGGATGAGGATGAATCCATCATCCTTGGAAGACCCTTCCTAGCCACAGCAAGAGCTGTGATTGATGTGGACAGAGGAGAATTGATCCTTCAACTGAATGAGGATAACCTTGTGTTTAAAACTCAAGGATCTCCTTCTATAATCATGGAGAGGAAGCATGAAAAGCTTCTCTCACTGCAGAGTCAACCAAAGCCCCCACAGTTAAACTCTAAGTTTGGTGTGGGAGGCCACAACCAAACTCTAAGTTTGGTGTTGAACCCCCACATTCAAACTCTAAGTTTGGTGTTGGGAGGTTCCAACCTTGCTCTGATTATCTGTGAGGCTCCATGAGAGCTTACTGTCAAGCTATTGACATTAAAGAAGCG
This sequence comes from Arachis hypogaea, assembly GCF_003086295.3. Classification (NCBI taxonomy): domain Eukaryota; kingdom Viridiplantae; phylum Streptophyta; class Magnoliopsida; order Fabales; family Fabaceae; genus Arachis; species Arachis hypogaea. The sequence continues at coordinate 88,609,835 of NC_092048.1, read as the reverse complement.
CTTGTTGGGAGGCAACCCAATGTTATTTAATCATATCTATTTTATTTGTATTTTTATTTCGTGTTTTATTAGGTTGATGATCATGTGGAGTCACAAAAACTACTGAAAAATTAAAAACAGAATGAAAAACAGCATTAAAAACAGCACACCCTGGAGGAGGAGCATTCTGGCATTTAAACGCCAGAAACAAGCATCTGTCTGGCGTTTAACGCCAGAAACAAGCATATACCTGGCGTTAAACGCCAGAAACAGGCTACATTTGGGCATTTAATGCCAGAAACAAGCAGTAGTCTGGCGTTAAATGCCAGGATTGCACAGCAAGGGTGTTTTACACGCCTAATTGGAGCAGGGATGTTAAGTCCTTGGCTCCACTGGATCTGTGGACCCCACAGGATCCCTACCACTTCTTCTCTCCTTTTCACACCTTTTCATAACTCTCTTCCCCAAATACCCTTCACCAATCACCTCAATCACTCTTCCCCATCCCCTCTTCACCACTCACATCTATCCTCTCTTCCCCAAAAACCCCACATACCTTCAAAATTCAAACTATTTTCCCTCCCAAACCCAACCCTAATGGCCAAACCCTAACCCTCCCCACACTCCTATATAAACCCCTCATTCCTTCTTCATTTTCACACAACACAACCCTCTCTTCTTCCCCTTGGCCGAATACACCTTCTCCCTACATCTCCTCCATTTTCTTCCTCTTCTCCTTCTTTCTTTCTTCTTTTACTCGGGGACGAGCAAACATTTTAAGTTTAGTGTGGTAAAAAACATTGCTTTTTATTTTTTCATAACCATCAATGGCACCTAAGGCCAAAGAATCCCCAAGAAAGAGGAAAGGGAAGGAAATTGCTTCCACCTCTAAGTCATGGGAGATGGAGAGATTCATCTCAAAGGTCCATCAAGACCACTTCTATGAAGTTGTGGCCAAGAAGAAAGTGATCCCTGAGGTTCCTTTCAATCTCAAAAAGAATGAGTATCCGGAGATCTGACTTGAGATCCAAAGAAGAGGTTGGGAAGTTCTCACCAACCCCATTCAACAAGTCGGGATCTTAATGGTTCAAGAGTTCTATGCAAATGCATGGATCACTAGGAACCATGATCAAAGTGTGAACCCGAATCCAAAGCATTGGCTCACCATGGTTCGGGGGAAATAGTTAGATTTCAGTCCGGAAAATGTAAGGCTGGCGTTCAACTTGCCAATGATGGAAGAAGACGCACGCCCCTACACTAGAAGGGTCAACTTTGATCAAAGGTTGGACCAAGTCCTCATGGACATATGTGTGGAAGGAGCTCTATAGAAAATTGACTCAAGAGGCAATCCGGTTCAATTGAGAAGACTGGACCTTAAGCCTGTAGCTAGAGGATGGTTGGAGTTTATTCAACGCTCAATCATTCCTACTAGCAACCGGTCTGAAGTTACTATAGATCGGGCCATCATGATCCATAGTATCATGATTGGGGAGGAAGTGGAAGTTCATGAGATCATACCTCAAGAACTCTACAAGGTGGCTGACAAGTCCTTTACTTTGGCAAGGTTAGCCTTTCCTCACTCAAGAGAGCATGGATCTCAATAAGAGCATGAGGAAATTCCTCACCATGAAATCCCTGAGATGCCTCAGGGGATGCACTTTCCTCCACAGAATTATTGGGAGCAAATCAACACCTCCCTAGGAGAATTAAGTTCCAACATGGGACAACTAAGGATGGAGTACCAAGAGCACTCCATCATCCTCCATGAAATTAGAGAAGATCAAAGAGCTACGAGGGAGAAGCAACAAAGGCAAGGAAGAGACATAGAGGAACTCAAAAGCACCATTGGTTCTTCAAGAAGAGGAAGATGCCACCCTCACTAAGGTGGACCCGTTCCTTAATCTCCTTGTTCTTATTTTCCTGTTTTTCGTTTACTATGCTTTATGTTTATGTTTGTGCCTTATTACATGATCATTAGTATTTAAGTGTCTATACCTTAAAGTTATGAATGTCCTATGAATCTATCACTTCTCTTAAATGAAAAATGTTTTAATTACAAAAGAACAAGAAGTACAGGGTTTCGAATTCATCCTTGAAACTAGTTTAATTATTTTGATGTGGTGACAATACTTTTTGTTTTCTGAATGAATGCTTGAACAGTGCATATGTCTTTTGAAATTGTTGTTTATGAATGTTAAATATGTTGGCTCTTGAAAGAATGATGAAAAAGGAGAAATGTTATTTGATAATCTGAAAAATCCTAAAATTGATTCTTGAAGCAAGAAAAAGCAGTGAATACAAAAGCTTGCAAAAAAAAAAGAAACAAAAGAAAAGAAAAATGGCGAAAAAAAAGGAGAAAGAAAAAGAAAAAGCAAGCAGAAAAAGCCAAAAGCTCTTTAAACCAAAAGGCAAGAGCAAAAAAGCCAAAAGCCCTTAAAACCAAAAGGCAAGGGTAATAGAAAGGATCCAAGGCTTTGAGCATCAATGGATAGGAGGGCCTAAAGGAATAAAATCCTGGCCTAAGCGGCTAAACCAAGCTGTCTCTAACCATGTGCTTGTGGCGTGAAGGTGTCAAGTGAAAACTTGACACTGAGCGGTTGAAGTCAAGGTCCAAAGCAAAAAAAAAAAAGAGTGTGCTTAAGAACCCTGGACACCTCTAATTGGGGACTTTAGCAAAGCTGAGTCACAATCTGAAAAGATTCACCCTGGACTTTAACAAAGTGCTTAGGGCCACGGCTGACGGAGCACAGAAGTTGGTGAATTAAAAATTATTAAAATAGTTACATTGTAAGTATAGTTCTTAACTCACCGAAAATCTGCCTATCAATTTAGAAATATGTCACAGAGAATTTAAAGTAAAAATTACTGGGAGTTTGAGTCCCAGGTCGTCTCCCAACGAGTTGCAGAAAAGTGTGCTATTTTATTAATCAGATGTTTCCAAAGAAATTGAGTTAAGTAGATGGAAAATTAAATTGAGAAAATTAAATAATATGAGTAAAAGCCTTGAGTGGGAGTTGATTAGTTGGAATCTCTATTATTGATGGAATGATTTCAAGATTAATTGATAATTAATGGTTGTTCTGTTTAGTTATCCTTTACTAGGTAAAGGAAAGTCAAACGAGTTGGAATGCTAGATCTGTTTACGAGTTGCAACCCACTTAGTTCAAAGGGATTGGTGTTAGTGACTAGATAGCAATCCAACAGTTAACCCAATTACAAATTTTCTTTCAATCCTTCCAACTCAAGAGTTCCTTTCAATCAACTCCCCATCAAGTGAGGGAACTACTCACTCATTGTAAATAATAAATCCGTAACACATGAAAGGAAATTAAAAGAAGACATGATTATTGGAAATTAAAATGAATTAAAATAAAAGAAATAACCCTTGTATTAAATAATCATAAAAGTATTCAATTGACAAAATTGAGCAAAGCAAAGAACATGGAATAATAAAACCAAGTTAAGAGAACGAACTAGAATGACGAAGTCTTGATGAAGTACTAACTCTTCTCAATGTTCCAATGCTAAGACCAATTAAAAATTAAATCCTAAAAACTAAAGAAAAAAAACCTAGAGGAGGAGTAAAACTCGATCTAAAACTGAAAAACTGTGTAGAATGAATGTTGTCCTTTGTTTCTGTATGTTCTCTGGCTCTAGTCTGCTGTTCCGAGCCGAAAACTGGGTCGAAATAAGGTCCAAAATCGCCCCCAGTGAGTTCTGCAGATTATGCAGATCGCACATGTCACGCGATCGCGTCACCCATGCGGACGCGTCATTCACGCTTTTCCTTGCCACGCATTCGCGTCGTCCATGCTACCGCGTCGCTTTAGCTTTTCCAATCCGTGCGGCCGCGTGAGCCATGCGGCCGCGTCACTGCAATTTGCTCTCCTTCGCGCGGTCGCATGAGCCATGTGACCGCGTCACTTCTCGCTGGTTATCTCTTCAAATTCTTGTGTTCCTTCCATTTCTGCCAGCTTCCTTTCCAATCTCCAACTCATTCATGCCCTGTAAAGTCTGAAACACTCAACACACAGATCACGGCATCGAATGGAATAAAGGAGAATTAAAAATATATAATTAAAGTCTCTAGGAAGCAGTTTTCAAACATGTAATAAATTCAGGAAGGAATTATAACTGCATGCTAATTTAATGAATAAGTGGGTAAGGATCATGATAAAACCACACAATTAAACACAATATAAACCATAAAATAGTGGTTTATCAACGGCCAAGACTCATAAAGTAGCTGTGTTCAAGAATCAACATACTGAACTAGGAGAATCAATAACACAATCTGAATTCTAAGTTCCTATAGATACCAATCATTCTGAACTTCAATGGATAAAGTGAGATGCCAAAACTATTCAAGATGCAAAAAGCTACTAGTCCCACTCATCTGATTGGAGCTAAGTTTTATTGATATTTTGGAATTTATAGTATATTCTCTTCTTTTTATCCTATTTAATTTTCAGTTGCTTGGGTACAAGCAACAATTTAAGTTTGGTGTTGTGATGAGCGGATAATTTATACGCTTTTTGGCATTGTTTTTACATAGTTTTTAGTATGATTTAGTTAGTTTTTAGTATATTTTTATTAGTTTTTAAATAAAATTCATATTTCTGGACTTTACTATGAGTTTGTGTGTTTTTCTATAATTTCAGGTAATTTCTGGTTGAAATTGAGGGACTTGAGCAAAAATCAGATTCAGAGGCTGAAGAAGGACTGCAGATGCTGTTGGATTCTGACCTCCATGCACTCAAAGTAGATTTTCTGGAGCTACAGAACTCCAAATGGTGCGCTCTCAATTGCGTTGGAAACTAGACATCTAGGGCTTTAAAGAAATATATAATAGTCCATACTTTGCCTGAGTTTAGATGACGCAAACTGGTGTTCAATGCTAGCTTCCTGCCCTATTCTGGAGTTAAACGCCAGAAACAGGTTGCAAAGTGGAGTTAAACGCCAGAAACAGGTTACAAACTAGCGTTCAACTCCAAGAGAAGCCTCTACACGTGTAAGGCTCAATGCTCAGCCCAAGCACACACCAAGTGGGCCACGAAAGTGGATTTCTGCATCATTTACTCATTTCTATAAACCCTGGTAACTAGTCTGATATAAATAGGACCTTTTACTATTGTATTAGACATCTTTGATCAGTTTTATGCTATCTTAGACCTTTATGGGGGCTGGCCTCTCGGCCATGCCTGGACCATTATCCCTTATGTATTTTCAACGGTAGAGTTTCTACACACCATAGATTAAGGTGTGGAGCTCTGCTGTTCCTCATGAATTAATGCAAAGTACTATTGTTTTTCTATTCAATTCAAGCTTATTCCTATTCTAAGATATTCATTCGCACCCAAGAACATGATGAATGTGATGATTATGTGACGCTCATCACCATTCTCACCTATGAACGTGTGCCTGACAACCACTTCCGTTCTACATGAAGACGAGACAGAATGAGTATCTCTTAGATATCTAATACAGAGGACCGAGTCTGAGATATTAGAATCTTCGTGGTATAAGTTAGAACCCATGGACGGCCATTCCTGAGATCCGGAAAGTCTAAACCTTGTCTGTGGTATTCCGAGTAGGATCTGGGAAGTGATGGCTGTGACGAGCTTCAAACTCGCGAGTGCTGGGCGTAGTGACAGACCCAAAAGGATAGTAAATCCTATTCCAGTATGATCGAGAACCGACAGATGATTAGCCATGCAGTGACAGCGTATTGGACCATTTTCACAGAGAGGACGGGACGTAGCCATTGACAACGGTGATGCCCAACATACAGCTTGCCATGGAAAGGAGTAGGAATGATTGGATGAAGATAGCAGGAAAGCAGAGGTTCAGGAGGAACGAAAGCTTCTCTATACGCTTATCTGAAATTCTCACCAATGAATTACATAAGTATCTCTATCTTTATTTTACGTTTTATTTATCCTTTAATTATTAAAACTCTATAACCATTTGAATCCGCCTGACTGAGATTTACAAGGTGACCATAGCTTGCTTCAGGCCGACAATCTCTGTGGGATCGACCCTTACTCACGTAAGGTTTATTACTTGGACGACCCAGTGCACTTGATGGTTAGTTGTGCGAAGTTGTGACAAAGTGTGATTCACGTTTGAGAGCACCAAGTCTTTGGCGCCATTGTTGATGATCACAATTTTGTGCACCATGTATCTCTTGGGTTTCTGATCCATAGACTGAGTCCGGGGGTTAGAACCTTCGTGGTATAGGCTAGAACCAATTAGCAGCATTTCTGGTATCTGGAAAGTCTAAACCTTGTCTGTGGTATTCCGAGTAGGATCCGAGAAGGGATGACTGTGACGAGCTTCAAACCTACGAATGTTGGCACAGTGACAGTGTGCAAAAGGACAAGGGTCTTATTCTGACGCTAGTGGGAACCGATAGATGATTAGCTGTGCGGTAGCTATACATTGTATTTTTCATCCAAGACGAGAAATCCGACAGTTGATTAGCCATGCAGAGATCGTACCTGGTATTTTTCATCCAAGAGGATCATAAAGCTTGCCGTTGAAGGAAGCCATGTGTGTTTGGAGAAGAAGGCAGTAGGAAAGCAGAGATTCAGAGGACAGAGCATCTTCGGAACCTCAACCTGTTTCTCATTACTGAATCATAAGTACTATTTATTTCATGTTATTTATTTTTCATAAATACAATCACTCTTATCATTAATCTCCTGACTAAGATTTACAAAATAACCATAGCTTGCTTCAAGCCGACAATCTCCGTGGGATCGACCCTTACTCACGTAAGGTATTACTTGGACGACCCAGTGCACTTGCTGGTTAGTTGTGCGGAGTTGTGAAAAGTGTTATAACAATTTCGTGCACCAAGTTTTTGGCGCTGTTGCCGGGGATTGTTCGAGTTTGGACAACTGACGGTTTATTTTGTTGCTTAGATTGGGAAAAATTTATCTTTTTGGTTTAGAGTCATTAAAATTGAGTCTTCTATTATTATTTTTTTGGTTAAAATTTTAGAATCCTTATTTTCTTTTTCTAAATTATTTTCGAAAATTTTTAAAACCAATAACTTCATAATTTAGTCTTCTGTTTGAGTTTAGTTTCATGTTTTAAGTTTGGTGTCCTTTGTGTGTTTTTATTTTTCTTTCAATTTTTTGAATTACATATTCTTAGTTCTTTATTGATCTTCAAGTTGTTCTTGTTTATTTTCCTTGTTTGATTTTTAGTCTTTCTTGTTTTGTGTCTTTCCTTGTTTTTCTTGTGTATTTTCGAATTATTAGTGTCCAAAATATAAAAAATTTTTAAGTTTGGTGTCCTTTGTGTCCTTATTTTCTTAAAAATTTTCAAAATTTGTTCTTGGTGTTCATCTTGATCTTCAAAGTGTTCTTGGTGTTCATCTTGACATTCAAAATTTTCTTGTTTGTTTTCTTTGTTTTGATCTAGAAATTCTAAGTTTGGTGTCTTTTTATTGTTTTTCTCTTTCCTCATTAAATTCAAAATATATTTTCTCTTTATTTTAATTGAATTTTCGATTTTTACTTTTAAAAATTCAGATTTTTTATTTTAAATTTTTTTTATTCTATCTTATCTTAGTTTTAAAATTTCAAAATTAAAATCTTTTTAAAAAAAATCATATCTTTTTCAAAATCTTATCTTATTTTATTTCAAATTTCAATTTTCAATTTTCAAAATTTGAAAATCTTTTATAAAATTTTTCAAAATAATTTTCCTTTTAGACATAATTTTCGAATTACTTGTCCCATTTTATTATCTTGATTGAAAAATTTTAAGTTTGGTGTTCCCTTGTTAAGAAAGTTTCAATCTTTAAAATTTTGAAATCATATTTTTTTTAAATATTCTTTTCTATTTATTTATTTTCTTACAAGTATCTTTAATTTTAAGACATATCTTTTTCAAAACTTCCTAACTACTTTCCCTCTCTTCAGTATTCGAAAATCATATCCAAATTTTTTCAAATCTTTCTAATTAATTAGTCATTTTAATATTCGAATTATTTTTATTTTTATTTTTATTTTTTTTTAGTTTTCGAAACTTATATTTTATTTTTCTACTATCTTATTTTATCATATTTTCTTTTTAATTCGGTTATCCTTAATTAAATAAAATAAAAACAAAAATATTTTATTTTATCCATCATGGACCTAAGTGGAAATGAATAGTCCGGAAGGACTCTGAGATCATATGCTAACCCCACTAATGCTTCCTATGAGAGTAGTATCTGTATACCTCCCATCAAAGCAAGCAGTTTTGAGCTAAATCCTCAGCTCATTATCATGGTGCAGCAAAATTGCCAGTATTCTGGTCTTCCACAGGAAGAACCTACTGAGTTTCTAGCACAGTTCTTACAAATTTCTGACACAGTACATGATAAGAAAGTAGATTAGGATGTCTACAGATTATTACTGTTTTCATTTGCTGTAAAAGACCAAGCTAAGAGGTGGTTAAACAACTAACCCACAATAAGCATAAGAACATGGAAACAGTTATCAGACAAATTCCTGAATCAATATTTCCCTCCAAAAAGGATGACACAGCTAAGGCTGGACATCCAAGGCTTTAAACAAGAGGATAATGAATCCCTTTATAATGCCTGTGAGAGATACAGAGGGATGCTAAAGAAATGCCCCTCTGAAATGTTTTCAGAATGGGTGCAGTTGGATATCTTTTACTATGGTCTTACAGAAAAGGACCAAATATCTCTAGACCACTCAACTGGTGGATCTATACATATGAGAAAGACAATTGAAGAGGCTCAAGAGCTCATTGATACAATTTCTAGAAATCAATATTTATACTTAAGTAGTGGGTCCTCCATGAAAGAAGAAGCTAATGCAGTATGCACTAAACTTAGTCCTTAAGAACAAGTTGCTGAACTCAATCAGCAATTGCTTATTATAACAAAACAGTTAGCAGAATTTAAAGAGATGCTGTAAGACACCAAAGATGCTAATGAGAATATGGAAAAACACTTGAGTCAGACAAGACAGTAGCTATCTAAACAGATAACAAAAGAATGCCAAGCTGTTCAATTAAGGAGTGGGAAGACATTGAATGTCTCAATTCAAAGTAGCAGAAAGCCAAGAAAGGAACAAATGACAGAGGATGACCAACCCACTGCCCAAAATCCCTCTGAGGACAGTAAGAGCCCAGAGAGGAATGATTCTGGCGTTCAAACGCCAGAAAAGGGTAAGAAAGTGGCATTAAACGCCCAAGGGATAGCCAGTTCTGGCGTCCAAACGCCAGAAAAGGGTGGCAATCTGGCGTTAAACGCCCATGCAGTGCCCAATTCTGGCGTTCAAACACCAATAGGGGATCAGACACATGCAAGTGTTGATAACAATCCCATTAGGCAGGCTTCTCCAACCACTTCTGTAGGAAGTAAACCTGCAGCAACTAAGGTTGAAGAATATAAATCCAAGATGCCTTATCCTCAAAAACTCTGCCAAGCGGAACAGGATAAATAATTTGCCCGCTTTGCAGACTATCTCAGGACTCTTGAGATAAAGATTCTGTTCGCAGAGGCACTTGAGCAAATACCCTCTTATGCTAAGTTCATGAAAGAAATCTTAAGTCATAAGAAGGATTGGAGAGAAACTGAAAAAGTTTTCCTCACTGAAGAATGCAGTGCAGTCATTCTGAAAAGCTTACCAGAAAAGCTTAAAGATCCCGGAAGCTTTATGATACCATGCACATTAGAAGGTGCTTGTACTAAGACAGCACTATGTGATCTTGGGGCAAGTATCAACCTAATACCTGCATCCACTATCAAAAAGCTTGGTTTGACTGATGAGGTTAAACCAACCCAGATATGTCTCCAACTTGCTGATGGCTCCATTAAAATCCCATCAGGCATAATTGAGGACATGATTGTCAAGGTTGGGACATTTGCCTTTCCTACTGACTTTATAGTGCTAGAAATGGAGGAGCACAAGAGTGCAACTCTCATTCTAGGAAGACCTTTCCTAGCAACTGGACGAACCCTCATTGACGTCCAAAGAGGGGAGATAACCCTGAGAGTCAATGAGGATAAGTTTAAGTTGAATGCTGTCAAAGCTATGCAGCATCCAGACACACTAAAAGACTGCCTGAGCGCTGACACTATTGACTCTCTGGTAGAAGAGGTCAATATGACTGAGAGTCTCGAATCAGAGCTAGAGGACATTTTTAAAGATGTTCAGCCTGATCTGGAGGAACCAGAGAAAACAGAAGAACCTCTGAAAACTCCTCAGGAAGAGGAGAAGCCTCCTAAATCTGAGCTCAAACCACTACCACTATCCCTAAAATATGCATTTTTGGGAGAAGATGACACTTTTCCTGTGATCATAAGTTCTACTTTAGAACCACAGGAAGAGAAAGCACTAATTCAGGTGCTAAGGACACACAAGACAGCTCTTGGGTGGTCCTTAAATGATCTTAAGGGCATTAGCCCACCCAGATGCATGCACAAGATCCTATTGGAGGATGATGCCAAGCCAGTGGTTCAACCACAGAGGCGGCTGAATCTAGCCATGAAGGAGGTGGTGCAGAAAGAGGTCACTAAGTTACTAGAGGTTGGAATTATTTATCCTATTTCTGATAGCCCCTGGGTGAGCCCTGTCCAAGTTGTCCCCAAGAAAGGAGGCATGACAGTGGTTCATAATGAAAGGAATGAACTGGTTCCTATGAGAATAGTTACAGGGTGGCGTATATGTATTGACTACAGAAGACTCAATACAGCCACTAGAAAAGATCATTTTCCTTTACCATTCATAGACCAAATGCTAGAGAGACTAGCAGGTCATGAATACTACTACTTTTTGGATGGCTATTCAGGTTACAACCAAGTTGCAGTAGATCCTCAGGACCAAGAGAAAACAGCATTCACATGTCCTTCTGGAGTATTTGCCTACAGAAGGATGCCATTTGGTCTGTGCAATGCACCTGCAACCTTTCAGAGGTGCATGCTCTCTATCTTCTCTGATATGGTAGAGAAATTTTTGGAAGTCTTCATGGATGACTTCTCAGTATTTGGAGACTCATTCAGCTCCTGTCTTGACCATCTAGCACTTGTTCTGAAAAGGTGCCAAGAGACTAACCTGGTGTTAAACTGGGAAAAATGTCACTTTATGGTGACTGAAAGAATTGTCCTTGGGCATAAAATTTCAAATAAGGGAATAGCGGTGGATCAAGCTAAGGTAGATGTAATTGAAAAATTACCACCACCTACCAATGTTAAGGCAATTAGAAGCTTTCTGGGACATGCAGGATTCTATAGGAGGTTTATAAAGGATTTTTTAAAAATTGCAAAACCTCTGAGCAATCTGCTAGCTGCTGACATGCCATTTATCTTTGACACAGAGTGTCTACAGGCGTTTAAAACTCTGAAAGCTAAGCTGGTCACATCACCAATCATTTCTGTACCAGACTGGACATTACCATTTGAACTAATGTGTGATGCCAGTGATCATGCCATTGGTGCAGTATTGGGACAGAGGCATAACAAGCTTCTGCATGTCATTTATTATGCTAGCCGTGTTCTAAATGACGCGCAGAGGAATTACACAACCACAGAAAAGGAGTTACTTGCAGTGGTTTATGCCATTGACAAGTTCAGATCTTATTTAGTGGGGTCAAAAGTGATTGTGTACACTGACCATGCTGCTCTAAAATATCTCCTCACAAAGCAAGATTCAATACCTAGACTCATCAGATGGGTGTTGCTCCTGCAAGAGTTTGATATAGAAATAAGAGACAGAAAATGGACAGAGAACCAGGTAGCAGATCACCTGTCCCGGATAGAACCAGTAGTAGGGGCGTCCCTCCCTCCTACTGAGATCTCTGAAATCTTTTCGGATGAGCAACTCTTTTCCATTTAGGAATTACCATGGTTTGCAGACATTGCAAACTATAAGGCTGTGAGGTTCATACCCAAAGAATACAGTAGACAACAAATGAAAAAGCTGATTTCTGATGCAAAGTACTACTTGTGGGATGAACCATATCTCTTTAAGAGATGTGCAGACGGAGTAATCCGTAGATGTGTGCCTAGAGAAGAGGCACAGAAGATCCTATGGCACTGCCATAGATCACAGTATGGAGGACACTTTGGAGGTGAGCGAACAGCCACAAAAGAAATAACCGGAGTATTTGGACTCCGGGTCGTCTCACAAGGAATTACAATGAAGTGTTTAATTATTGGCTATGAAGATGAAAAAGGGGGGGGGGGTTTGGTTTTATGTTTTTGCAAGAAAATATAAATGGCAAGAAAAGTAAATGAACAATGAACTAACAAAATAAATGGAAAAGAACTCTTGGCTAGACATAGGTAATTGAGATCACCATCCTTGTCTACATACCAAACATTGATAATTATGAGAGACCAACCTATTAAGTCTACTTCCAAAGCCTTAAGTACTTAATATCTACTCCTAGGCTTGAAGTACGTCAAATAGGCTTGATCACATCAACCCATAAGTCCCAACCTACCTACTAATTAGATTAGTAGTGGGTTGGCATCAATGAGTATCAAATTGATCACCAAGGGTTCTCAAATCACCAAATTATTGAGACCCAATGACTCAAGGTCACTCAATTCCCTTAGCCTAGGCCAAGAGTTAAGAAAACTACCCAAAAACTAGAGGAAACATTTTATCAAACACCTAGAATGCAAGAAAAGTAAACATAACAAAATGCAAGAATTAAAGGAAACCCATAACTATCAATAGCAAGAAATCAACAATAGCAAGCAAGATCAACATAAAATAACATGGAAATATAAAATTGCATTAAAAGAAATCAAGATCCAACAATGTCAATCAACATAAAAGAGAGTAAAATAAGAAATTAACAAGAGAAACTACAAGATCAAGATAATAGAACACTAAAATGTAATGAGAATTAAAATCAAAAGAAGAATTGAAAATTGGATTTAAGAAAAATAAACCTAAACTACCCTAAATTCTAGAGAGAAGGGAGAGCTTCTCTCTCTAGAATTCTACCCAAAACATTATGAAAACTAAATTACGACTACTTGGTTCATTCCCCCCTCAATCCTTGGATTCAATAGCATCAGAAATGAGTTGGATTGGGCCCAAAATGCTTCAGAAATCGCTGGGGGCGATTTCATTAAAGTGGGCCACGGACAGCATCGGCGTGCACGCGTACATGGCACGTGCGCGCCCCTGAACGCGAAGTAACATATGGCAAATTTTATACTATTTTGAAGCCCCGGATGTTAGCTTTCCAACGCAACTGGAACCGCCTCATTTGGACCTCTGTAGCTCAAGTTATGGTCGTTTGAGTGCGAAGAGGTCAGGCTTGACAGCTTTATGGTTCCTTCATTTCTTCATGAGTTCTCCCACTTGCATGCTTTTCTCGTCACTTCTTCCATCTAATACTTGCCTTATGAATATGAAATCACTCAACAAACATATCAAGGCATCGAATGGAATTAAAGTGAATTAAAATCATCAATTTTAGGGCCTAAAAAACATGTTTTCACATTTAAGCACAAATCAAGGGAGAATTGCAAAACCATGCTAATTCATTGAATAAATGTGAGAAAAGTTGATAAAACCACCCAAATTAAGCACAAGATAAACCACAAAATCGGGGTTTATCAAATCTCCCCACACTTAAACCAAGCATGTCCTCATGCTAAGAATAAAGAAGGACAAGAAAGGGGTATGAACATTTATTCAATGCAAATAAAATATATGCACCTATCTATATGCATGCAACTAAATGCAATATGATTCTACCTACTTGGTTAAATGTAAATCAATCCCCAAGAACACATATGCACATGTAGGGCAGAGTAGTATGATGATTCATGAATCCTACCAATTTGAATATCAAAATAAAGTATAAATAGACTTGCAAGAAGAACGCTCATGAAAGCCGGGAATAAGGAATTGAATCGAACCCTCACCGGAAGTGTATCCGCTCTAGTCGCTCTAGTGTATAGGGTCGATCACTCAATTCTCTTCTAATAATGCTTTCCAAGATTTGTTTTTCTTCTAACAATCAACAATTATTCAATGCATGCATACATTCATCATGAGGACTTATTCATAGGTTGTAATGGGGCTAGGGTAAAGGTAAGGATGCATATGGTCAAGTGAGTTTGAAAATTGTATCTTTGATTAGCCTAAGCTCTCACTAAACACATATAACAACCTATACAATTCTAATACACAACCTAGCTACCCATGATTCCCACTTTTTCACATACTCATGCATTCATTTTGATTCATATTCCATATGCATTGATTTTTTTTTATTGAACTTTACTTTGGGGAATTTTTGTCCCCTTTTTATTTCTTTTTCTTTTTTTTCTTTTTCTATATTTTTTTCTTTTATATATATATATATATGTTTTTTTTCGCTTTATCATTTTTTTCTAAAGTATATACAAACGTATCAATGCATATAGTTTTACATATAGTGCATGAATATGTACCCAATTCCCAATATTTTTAACAAAAATAAAATTTACACTTTTACCTCAACCAATGTCCCAAGTTTCCCATACCCAAATGATACACACCCTCACTAGCCTAAGCTAATCAAAGATCCAAATTAAGGACATTTATTGTTTTTCACTTAAGGGTAGTGGTGTGCTAACATTAAGAAAGGGATTAATTAGGCTCAAATTTGGCTAACAATGGTTGATGAAAGGTAGGCTATTTGGGTAAGTGAGCTAAATGAAATGATGGCCTCAATCATATAAATGCATGTATACATGGAATAATGGACATAAAGAATCAAACAAATCAAAGATTACAATCATAGAAAGAGAATAATGCACACAAGAATGAAAATAAGTGGTTATAAGATGTAACCACGCAATTGGACTCAAAACTCACATGCTTGTATTCTTCGCTCAAAAACCATGTTCCAAAATAAATTCTTCAAGCAAGTTCAACAAGAAATTTTTTTTTTCAAATTGGTAGGGTACCCTAAAAACAGTTTCTTAGAAAAGAAATCATCACCCTAACCAAGTAGTTGTAACGTAAAAAGAAGTGGTAAAATATGTACAATTTCTAACTAGCATGCAACCTATCATGCAATGCAACAACTAACTAACAAGGACAAAAATTAAGAATTTGGTGTTGAAAAAGGAAGTTGTTACCCATGGAGGTCGGTCGGACGACCTCCCCACACTTAGAAATTTGCACCGTCCTCGGTGCATGCAAAGAAGAGCAAGGTGGATGGGTTGCTACAATTGATGAGCTCCTTCAAAGGATTGTGCGGATGAACTTGTTTGTTGCCCCATTTATAAGCTTTCTCATTCCTTTCCCTCTTGGTGGCCAACCTAAAAGGAAAGAAAAAGAAAGAAAATTATGCCTACAACAAAGATATCAAAGCAAATAGAACATAGGCGGGGGCTAATGCCAAATAAGAATAAGGTTCTCACTACATGTTAGCTACGCATGTGAGTGAGGAAGCAATATAGGCAAAGGGCATATCAATTAATACTTGATGCAAGAGTAAAGTCAAGGCATGAAGAGCACTCAAAAGCATCAAGTTCAACTAGAAAGAGTGGGTCATGAAAGACATGTAAGCTCATATCAATGCACAAAGAATATAAGGATCATCAAAGGTTAAGCATTGAATTAAATATTTCATTACCCATCAATATCAAACAAGTCTAGAAGCACCAAGATTAACCAAGAAATTCTCAATAATTGAGTAAGAGAATTCAACACCATTATTAAAATAAGAAACTTAGAAAAGAAGATAAGAACAAGCTATAAAAACAAAATTAAAATACAATAAATGAAAATAAGCAAATGTAATAAAAGAAAATGGAAGAAAAGAAATTTTTTTTACCGGCGCGGACGCGTCATGCACACTTCCGCGCCGATGCACAGTTTGGCTAAAGGACGCGTACGCGCCAGGTGCGCGAACGCGTGAGTTGTAGGCACAGAATAGGCACAAACTAGGCATAACTCTCTAGAACATGTGCCAGGAGGGCAGGTGACGCTATCGGCGCGCTCACGCACAACGTGCGTGCACATGCATTGCGCGATTAGCTTCAACGGCGCGTACGCGCCAGGTGTGCGCACGCGCGGGTGGTTTGTGCCTTAGGCATGGTGCTGGCGCAGTGTAGGCACAACTCTCGGGTCAATGTATGGAGGGGTGAGATTTTTCAATCCACGCGTCCGCGCATATGGCACGCCCGCGTGGATGGTTGAAAATGCTTGAGGTGCGCGTACGCGCCAGGTGCGCGCACGCGCAGGTTGGTGCTCTGTTTTTTTTCAAAATTCTTTCCAAGTTCTTGCACCAAACCAAGCATTCCAAACCTCCAAACAGCTACCCAAACACCTTAAAACCTTATTTGACATATTATTCTACTAAATAAACTCAACAAACAAAACAAAACATGAAATTAAACTAATTACCAATATGTACAAAAAAGGGAAAATGAAAAGATTTTACCATGGTGGGATGTCTCCCACCAAGCACTTTTCTTTAACGTCCTTAAGTTGGACGGTCCTTTTCTTAAGCTTCCTCTCTTCTTGGTGCATCCTCCAATATGTACACCTCTAGCTCCCTTGGAGGCTTGCAACCATGATATTTCTTCACTCTATGTCTATTCACCTTGAAAGTCGCTTCACTTTTGGGATCAAACAATTCCACCACTCTGTAGGGCTTCATCTCCTTCACCTTGAAAGGTCCTTCCCATCTAGAGTGGAGCTTGCCAGGCATAAATCGGAGCCTTGAGTTGTAGAGGAGGACGTCATCTCCCTCTTGAAAGTCCTTCCTCCGAATGTGATGATCATAGAATGCTTTAGTCTTTTCTTTGTAGATTCGGGCATTCTCATATGACTCATTCCTCAAGCATTCAAGCTCCTCTAGTTGTAGCTTCCTAGCTTCACCCGCCTTGGCTAGATCCATGTTGCACTGTTTTACCGCCCAATAGGCTCGATGCTCAATCTCCACCGGAAGGTGGCACGCCTTACCATAGACGATCCGGAAAGGGCTCATCCCTATCGGGGTCTTGTAGGCCGTCCTATATGCCCATAGTGCATCCCCTAACCGGAGGCTCCAATCTTTTCTTTGTGGATTGACCACTTTTTCCAAGATTCTCTTGATTTCCCGGTTGGACACTTCCGCTTGTCCATTTGTTTGCGGGTGATAAGCAGTAGCAACCTTATGCGTCACTCCATAGCGCTTGAGCAATGCTTCTACTTTCCTGTTACAAAAGTGGGATCCTTGGTCGCTCACGATTGCTCGTGGCGACCCATAACGGCACACAATATGATTCCGTATGAAAGAGACAACGGTATTGGCGTCATCAAGGCGGGTAGGCACGACCTCTACCCACTTTGACACGTAGTCAACCGCCAACAGAATATACAGATACCCACTAGAGTTAGAAAATGGTCCCATAAAGTCAATGCCCCATACATCAAATATCTCACAGAACAACATAGGTTGCTGAGGCATTTCATCCCTTTGGGATGCGTTTCCTGACTTTTGACACTGATGGCAAGACACACATAACCGATTAGCATCCTTGAATAAGGTTGGCCACCAGAATCCACAATCCAACACTTTTTTAGCGGTCCTTTGTGGGCCAAAGTGGCCACCACATTCGGATGAATGGCAAGCTTCAAGAATTGGTTGGAATTCGGATTCCGGGACACACCTTCGGATTACTTGGTCCATACCTCTCTTCCACAAGTGAGGGTCATCCCAAATATAGTATTTGGAATCACTCCTCAACTTGTCCCTTTGGTTTTTTGAAAGGTTGGGAGGGAAGATTCTTGCAACCAAGTAGTTTGCCATTGGGGCAAACCAAGGAAGGCTATCCGACACAGCATGCAAACTATCCAATGGGAATGAGTCATTGATCGGAAATGGATCATTTTTTAAATTCTCAATGCGGCTTAAATAATCCGCAACCAGGTTTTGAGATCCACTCCGGTTCCTATTCTCAATGTCAAATTCTTGCAAAAGCAAGATCCAACGTATGAGTCTAGGCTTTGACTCATTCTTTGTCAATAAGTACTTTAAAGCTGCATGATCCGTGTATACCACTATCTTTGAACCTAGCAAATAAGATCTGAATTTATCTAAAGCATGAAAAATGGCTAAGAGTTTTTTTTTGGTAGTGGTATAGTTGGATTGTGCTGCATCTAGTGTCTTAGAAGAGTAAGCAATGACATAAGGAAGTTTACCCTCGCGCTGTGCAAGCGCGGCACCTACAGCATAGTTTGACGCATCGCACATTATCTCGAATGGCAACGTCCAATTGGGGCCTCGCACAATCGGTGCTATGGTGAGAACTTTCCTTAACTATTCAAATGCTTTCACATACTCACTGTCAAACTCAAAATCCACATCTTTTTGGAGTAGGCGCGACAATGGCAAAGCAATCTTGCTGAAGTCCTTGATAAAGCGCCTGTAAAATCCTGCATGTCCCAAAAATGAGTAGACCTCCCTCACGGATGAGGGGTGAGGCAAAGTAGTAATAACATCGAACTTGGCCGGGTCCACAGAAATGCCTTCACTAGAGGCTACATGTCCTAACACTATGCCTTGTCGTACCATAAAGTGACATTTTTCAAAATTTAAGACAAGGTTAGTGTCAACACATCTAGCTAGGACCTTGGCCAAGCTCTCTAAACAACAATCGAATGAGACACCATAAACGCTGAAGTCGTCCATAAAAACTTCTAGACAATTCTCCATTAGATCGGAGAAGACGCTCGTCATGCACCGCTGAAAGGTAGCGGGTGCGTTACATAGTCCAAATGGCATCCTTTTATAGGCAAAGGTGCCAAACGGACATGTAAACGTGGTTTTCTCCTAATCTTCAGGAGCAATATGTATCTGAAAATACCCAGTAAATCCATCAAGAAAGCAGTAGTGAGATTTACCTACCAAGCAGTCTAGCATCTGATCAATGAAAGGTAGGGGGTAATGGTCCTTTCGTGTGGCGGCGTTCAATCTTCTGTAGTCAATACATACTCGCCACGTATTTTGTACCCTTTTAGTAACCATTTCACTGTCGTCCTTCTTGACCGTTGTGATGCCTGACTTCTTGGGAACAACTTGGACCGGGCTCACCCACTCACTGTCGGAAATTGGGTATATGATGTCCGCATCCAGTAATCGAGTGACCTCTTTCTTCACTACATCAAGGATGGTTGGGTTGAGCCTCCTTTGCGGTTGCCTAACCGGCTTGGCTCCATCTTGGAGAAATATCCTATGCATGCACTTGCGGGGGTCAATTCCCACAATATCTGCTAGGCTCCATCCTATTGCTTTCTTGTACTTTCTTAGAATGTCTAGGAGCTTTTCCTCTTCTTTACTTGAGAGCTCACTGGCAATGATGACTGAAAACCCTGAGTTGTCCTCTAGGAATGCATATTTCAGGTGAGAGGGAAGGGGCTTCAGTTCACTTGTTACCTCAAGATGAGGTTCCTTTTCATCAAGCTCATGGGACTCATTCTTGACAATTTCTTCTTCTTGTTCATCCTCTTGGTCATTCTTCTCCTCAACAGTGGGATAGCATAACTTGTCATGGTTTTCCTCTTGCACTTCTGCTACCACTTCATCAATTATGTCGCATCGGAGCATAGAATGTTCTTCGGGAGGATGTTTCATGGCTTCCTCTAAATTGAACTTGATAGTCTTGTCTCCAACCCCAAAGGAATATATACCGGTGAAGGCGTCTAGCTTGAATTTGGAGGTTTTGAGGAAGGGTCTACCAATTAGAACGGAGGATGAGCTTCTATTTTCTGTTGGGGGCATTTCAAGGATGTAGAAGTCGACCGAAAAGACCAAATCCTTAATTGCCACAAGTACATCTTCCGCTATTCCCATCATTGTGATCACACTTTTATCGGCTAAGGCAAACCTTGCCGCCGACCTCTTCAATGGAGCTAAATTCAACCGCACATAGATAGAAAGCGGCATGATGCTGACACAAGCTCCCAAGTCACACATACAATCATGAAAAGTGTATCCACCAATACAACAAGACACTAAGCATGATCCCGGGTCACCACATTTTCTCGGAATAGGTTCCATCAAGGAAGAAATTGAACTACCCAAGGATAACGTCTCCAATTCTCCTATCCTATCTTTGTGCGTGCACAAGTCCTTCAAAAATTTGCATACTTTGGAATTTGTTGAATAGCATCAAGGAGCGGTATAGTTACCTCAACTTTTTTGAACACTTGAAGCATGTTCAAATCAAATTCCGGTGTCTTCTTTGCTTTCTTCACCATGGAAGGGAATGGAATAGGAACGGACTCATCCACTATAGCTTTCCTCTTGGGCTCCTTGAGGTTTACTCCTTCTTCCTCATGTCTCTTATCTACCACTTCTTCTTCATGTGGAGCTTCAACAACTACCTCTCTCTCATGAATCTCCTCCATTCCCCTTGGAGGTATTTCCTCTAATGTAGTCCCTGACCTTAGAGTGATGGCGTTGAGACCGCCCTTTGGGTTTGGTTGGGGTTGGGATGGAAGGTTAGAAGAACTTGAGGGTTGGTTGGTGTTGTTATTGGAATTTGGTGGGTGGTTTGACATGTTCATCTTTGAAAACAAATTGGTGAGGTTAGCCAATTGAGTGCTCAAGGCATCAAATTGAGCCTTGTTGCTTTCATCTCGCTTTTCCATAGCGGCTCTAAGCTCTTCAACTTGGTTGTTGGAAGATGGAGGAGTTGGGTTTGGATTTTGTTGTCTATGATGTGGTGCTTGGTACTTGCTGTAGTTGTTTTGGGTTTGGTTGGAGTGGCTTTGGTTGGCTTGGTAGTTGGTGTTGTTATGGTAATATTGGGATGAAGATTGGTTGTTGTTGTGATGAGAAGGAGAGTTGTTCCATCTTTGGTTTTGATTGCTTCCTTGTGCATTATCTCTCCACCCTTGATGTTGACTACCACCTTGATGGTAATTGTTTTGACCTTGAGAAGGATAGGGTGGACGATTGTTGTAATTCACATTGGCTACCACAAGAGCATGTTCCTCTTGAATTTGATGGCATTGGTCGGTGTAATGTGTGGTGCTAGAGCACAAATCACAAATTCTAGGAGGGCCTTCAAGTTGCGCAACTGGAGGTGGGGCTTGGATGACTTTGATGGAGTAATATTCCTTTTGATCCCTTTGAATTTGTGTAAGGATGGTGGTCATATTCCCAAGTGCCTTGGTTAATCTTGATTCGGAAGGGGATGGTTCTATCACACCTTTAAGGGGGTTACACCTCACTCTTGTGTGTTGTGTGGATTCGGCAACATTCTTTATCAAATCCCAAGCTTCTCCCTCCGTCTTGTTTTTCTTAAGGGAGCCACCACTAGAAGCGGTGAGCAATCTTCTATCCTCTGTACAAAGACCTCCGGTAAAGTAGCTAATGAGCAAGTTAGTGGTCATTCTGTGGTGTGGACACGACTCCAATAACCTCTTAAACCGAGACCAATACTCGTACAAACTCTCTTGGTCTCTTTGCATTATGCCCGAAATCTCCTTCCGGATGTAGTCGGTCTTCTCCGATGGAAAGAATTTATCAAGAAACTCTCTTCTCAAGAAATCTCAATTAGTCACAATCTCATCCGGTAGCGAATAGAACCATGTTTTTGCTTGCGCTTCAAGAGAGAATGGGAAGGCAAAAACCATGATAGCTACCTCATCGGCTCCATGCCTTCGAGCCGTAGAACAAGCAACTTGAAAATCCTTCAAATGTCGGATGGGGTCTTGACCCGGCAACCTATGAAACTTAGGAAGTAGATTTATCAAGCTACTCTTCAACTCAAAGTTCGGATCAAGGTTAGGATACCTTGCTTGCAACGGTTGAAGTATGATATCTGGAGCTCCTTGCTCATGCAAAGTGATCCGGCGTGGCTCCGCCATATGTGGCTCACCTGTAGGATGCAAAGATGTATCAGTAGTGCCAACAGAAGAATAGGAAGTAGCAGACTCCAAGTCGCTCTCGGTAACGTCTAGTGATTCGGTGTTTTCCTCAAGAGAGGCCGAAGTACTAGGTGTATAGTCCAACCGCCGCCTAGCTTGCCGAGTGTGTAATAAAGTCCTTTTGATCTCGGGATCAAAATTGGCCAAGCTAGAGTTCGGTTGAGACCGAGTCATCAAACTTGAAAGTCATAGCATAAATGTAAAGGAAATCTAAACTATGGCTAAGTAATTAAAGAAGTAAACTATCTACAATATTCACATATTCACATAACCAATATCAAGGCATATGTTGTAACCATTCCCCGGCAACGGCGCCAAAAATTTGACACACCCCTTCCACAGAGGCACCCCAAAGATGTATTGGTAAAGATTCTCTTTAAGAAAAGAAACTGCGTTGTAAGTATAGCTCTACCAACAACAATCCTCGGGGGTCAAATTTAAAAGAGGGATTTGGTTGTTACAAGTTCAACCCCAATAGAAATAACCGAAGTATTCAACCTCGGGTCGTCTCATGAAGAATGGGCAATCATGTGCTTCGACATTGGTTAGAAATCCGAGGTTGTGAGTTATAAGCATGAAAAAAATAGAAATCCTAACAAACAAGTAATCTCAAAATACAACAATTAATTCAATCAACTAGACAGAACATAAGCACCTTAAATGAATAAACAACATTCTACTTAATTCCATTATGTCCCAAACAAGAAACTACAACTAAAGCAATTGGTTGAGAAAGTTGATTTTCAAGTATGAATAATAAAGGTAACTCTTGGCTAGGCTCGGGAATTGGGGTCACCATCCTTGTCTAACAACTATACCTTGACAAATTATAAGGAACCAAGCTCATTAAGTCTACTCTCAAGTCTTAAGTACGTGATATCTACTCCTAGACTTGAAGTACGTCAAATGGCCCTGATCACATCAACCCATAAGTCCCAACCTACCTACTAATTAGATTAGTAGTAGGTTGGCGTCAATGAGTATCAAATTGACCACCTAGGACTCCCGAATCATCAAATCTATTAGACCCAATGACTCAAGTTTACCCAATTCCCTTGACTTAGGCCAAGAGTGAAAAGGAACTAGTCCATAATCAAAGTAAACAATTCATCAAACACTTGGTAAGCACTAATAAAAGACATGTTCAAAATAGCAATTAAATTGAGTTCTACAAATACCCACTAACAATTATCAACATGTAATCATCCAAACAACAAAGCTAAGCATGGAAATCGTCAATGTAACATCAACAAGTCAAGATTTACAACATTCATGAAATGGGTATAAAATGAGAATTGACAAGAATTCATAAACTATACTATCACAAGATATAAGCAAAATTGTAACAAAGAATTCAAATTGAACAATTAAAACTAGTAATTAACAAGATTCAGGTCACAAATCAACAAGGGAAGATCAAATTAAAACTAGATCTAGAGAGGAACAAGGGTTTCTCTCTCTAGAATAACCAAAGAACCCCAAAAACTACTAAAAATTTTTGTCCTAGTGTAAAATGAGTGATCCCCCTTTCCCCCTAGCATCCTTGGATCTTTTTCCATGCAGAAGCAGCTCGAAATTGGGCCTAATGAGCCTCAGAAATTGCCAGGCACGATTTCCTTTAATGAGGTCACGTGCAGCCTTCCACGCGTGCGCGCCATGCGTAAGCGCGCCGATTGCTCTTACGATCTACACGTGCGCGCCAAGTGCGCGTGCGCGTCGATAAGATTCTCCTGATTCGCGCGGATGCGTCCATCCTCGCGCGCTGCTTCCAGCCAATCCCATCCACGCATGCGCGTGGAGTGCGCGAGCGCGCCGATGCTGCTTTTCCAAAGATCTCAATTCTTCATGTTCCTCCCTTTTGTACATGCTTTCTCCCTCTCTTCTAAGTCATTCCTACCCTATAATTCCTGAAATTACTCAACAAATACATCACGGCATCGAATGGCAATAGAAGAGGATTAAAATATACCAATTTTAAGGCAAAATAAGCATGTTTTACATCATAGAGCAATATTGGGAAGTGAACACAAAACCATGCTATTTTATTGAATAAATGTGAGAAAAGGTGATAAAATCCCTCCAATATAAACACAAAATAAACCACAAAATCGGAGTTTATCAAATCAATATTGTTGTGGTAATTGTTGTGGGTAAGGAATTCCACAAAATATTTACGTTGCAAGTATAGCTCCAAACCAACAAACAACTCTCGCATCAAATTAAAATTATGGTTTTGTCACAATCAACAAACCCCAAATAAGAAATAACTGGAGTATTTTGGACTCCGGGTCATCTCACGAGGAATTGCAATGAAGTGTTTGATTATTGGCTATGAGGGGTATATAGGGGTTTTGGTTGATTAGAGGGACAATAAAATAAAAAGACAAGAAAAGTAAATTGAGCAAGTAATTAAAGAAAGCAAGTAATAAAGAGAGACATTCATGGCAATGGATTGAGATCATAGGTTTTCTATCCTAGTCATGCATGATTAATTCATCTTATTTAGTCAACTCCAACAAATAGGGAGAATGTCAAACAAGACTAATTAATCATGTCACAAATATAAACAAGAATTTATCTCATTACGTCAACTCCAACAAATAGGGAGAAAGTCTAATGAGACTAGCTAATCTCAATCCAAAAGTCCTAATCGACTTACTAATTAAAATAGCAAAAGATTAGCGTCAATGGAAACAATATTCCAAAAGTCCTAATCAACTCACTAATTTAATTTGCAAAAGATTAGCGTCAATGGAAACAATATTAGCTAACAACTCTAGATCACCAACATAAGTTGGGTTTTCATGACTCAAGATTGCCTAACTACTCTTTCCAAGCCAAGAATGCTCAAAATCTACTCTAACATCCTTCCAAGCATTTTATCAAACACTTGGAAGGCATAAAAGGAAAGCATAGTAAAATTGCAAGGAATGTAAATCTACACTACTCAATTGCAATGAATTAAACAACAACAAATCCAAATCAACAATAAAGGAACATGAATCATAAATTGCATTAAAGGAAAATGGAGGAACAAAAGTGCATCAACAACAAAGTAAGCAATTACTAGAATGAAATACAAAATTAGAGAGAGAAAGAGTAGAGGAACAAGGAATTATAAAAGAAAAGTAAATCAAAGCATGAATTAAACCTAGATCTAAGATGAAAATGTCCTAATCCTAACCTAATTCTAGAGAGAAGAGGGAGCTTCTCTCTCTAGAAAACTAACTAAAGGCTCATGTTGGCTAAACTAATTGCTCCCTCCTTTGCTTGGACTTCAATTCTGCATGAAATACACTCAGAAACAAGTTGGATTTGGGCCTGGGCAGCTCAGAAATCGCCCCCAGCATTTTGCCATTAAGTGGGCCATATAAGAATATTGGCGCACGCACGCCATGTGCGCGTGCGCGTCGCTGGCAAACTCCCAACCCGCGTGGAAGCGGCATGTACGCGTGCGCGTCCTTGTGAGAAACCACTTTTGCGCGTGCGCGCCTTGTACACGTGCGTGTCTATTGGTGCATTCCAAATCTTTGTTTCTTCATGCATTCTCCACTTTGCATGCTTTTCTCCTCATTTCTTCCATCCAATACTTGCCTTGTGAACCTGGAATTACTTAACAAACACATCAAGGCATCGAATGGAATTAAAGTGAAATAAAAATCACCAATTTTAGGGCCTAAAAAGCATGTTTTCATATTTAAGCACAAATCAAGGGAGAATTGCAAAACCATGCTATTTCATTGAATAAATGTGAGAAAAGGTGATAAAATCCCCCAAATTAAGCACAAGATAAACCACAAAATCGGGGTTTATCACTTTCCCACCATCATACTCAAACACTTATATTCTGGTGGCAGTAGACTATGTATTTAAATGGGTGGAGGCAATTGCAACACCTACTAATGATACTAAGACAGTAATGAAGTTCCTCCAGAAGCATATCTTCAGCAGGTTTGGTGTCCCTAGGATATTGATCAGTAATGGAGGCACTCATTTCTACAATAAACAACTTAACTCTGCTCTGGTCCGATATGGAATTAACCATAAAGTGGCGACTCCATATCATCCACAGACAAATGGGCAGGCTGAAGTCTCAAATAGAGAACTAAAACGATTTCTGGAACGGACTGTAAGTACCCGTAGAAAAGATTGGGCAAGAAGTCTGGATGATGCTCTGCGGGCATACAGAACAGCATTCAAGACTCCTATAGGGACCTCTCCATTCCAACTTGTGTATGGCAAAGCCTGTCATCTGCCAGTGGAGCTAGAACACAAAGCCTACTGGGCAACCAAGTTCCTAAACCTTGATGCTAAGGTAGCTGGAGAGAAAAGATTACTCCAGTTGAATGAGCTGGAAGAGTTCAGACTCAATGCTTTCGAAAATGCTAAAATTTATAAAGAGAAAGCAAAAAGATGGCATGACAAAAGGCTGTCTTCTAGAGTCTTTGAAGCAGGATAGAAGGTCCTGCTGTTTAACTCTAGGCTCAGATTGTTCCCTGGGAAGTTGAAATCCCGGTGGAGGGGACCATATGTGATTACAAGTGTGTCACCATATGGTTATGTAGAGCTTTAAGACATTGATTCTGACAAAAAGTTCATTGTTAATGGACAGAGAATCAAACATTATCTTGAAGGCAATGTTGAGCAAGAATGCTCGAAGCTGAGACTAAATTAAAAGCTCAGTAAAGTCCAGCTTAAGATAGTAAAGAAGTGCTTACTAGGAGGCAACCCAGCCATTATTATATGTTTATAACAATTATATAAGTTTATTTAATTTTGTTAATTATGTTTGTTAATGCTTATCAGTGAAAAAGTCAAGGAAATGAGGGTTCAGAACATAAAACAAAAGAATCACAGAGAAAAAGAGCTCACTTACATTAAAATGCCAGTAAAGAGGCAAATTGGGCTTTAAACGCCAGAATGGCTATCATTCTGGGCGTTTAACGCCAGTAAAGATATCATTCTGGGCGTTAAACGCCAGAATGGGCAACATTCTGGGTGTTTAACGCCAGAAACAGCAGCATCATGGGTGTTCAGAAAAACACCCAGTGAGAAAGGATTTCTGGCCTTTAACGCCAGCCAGGGTATCTGGCTGGGCGTTAAACACCCAAAATGGCCACCAGATAGGCGTTAAACGCCAGAATAGCTAGGGGAGAGGTAATTTCATTTCCAATTCAATTTTTTTTCGAATTTTCATGTTTTAAATCAAAATTTTCTACATTCAAACATTACAAACATTCATCTTTTAATTTTCATTCACAAAAATTTATAATCTTATAAATTCTTTTTAACTTTTTTTTCAATTCTTTTCAATCCCTTTTTAAAAACTCATTCATATTTCCAATTTCTTTTCAAACCTTTTTAACTCATTCATATTATCCTTTATTTCATAGATGCATAAACAAAAATTCAGATCTAACTTCATCAAATCTTTTTCATATCTCTTAATTTTGAAAATAATATTCTCTTTTTCATATCATGTTTATCTTTTATCAATCATATCTTTCAAAGCATATCTTTTTCTAAAATTTCGAACCCACTCCCTCCCTCCCCTTTATTTATACATTCGGCCATCACCTCTCCTCCCTCATTCGAATCCTTCTCTCCACCTATTCCTCTTCTTTCTTTACTTTTGCTTGAGGACAAGTGGTATGCGAAATTGTTACTCAGAGGTTGTAAAATTTGTTGTTTGTTCTCTCCCTAGCAATGGCTCCAAGAACTGGTGCACAATACCATGGTCCAGACATAACTTCACAACTTCGCACAACTAACCAGCAAGTACACTGGGTCGTCTAAGTAATAAAACCTTACATGAGTAAGGGTCGATCCCACGGAGATTGTTGGTATGAAGCAAGCTATGGTCATCTTGTTAATCTCAGTCAGGCGGATATCAAATGGTTATGGAGTTTTCGAATAATAATAATAAATAAACAGAAAATAAAGATAGAAATACTTATGTAATTCATTGGTGAGAATTTCAGATAAGTGTATAGAGATGCTTTCGTTCCTCTGAACCTCTGCTTTTCTGCTGTCTTCATCCAATCCTTCCTACTCCTTTCCATGGCAAGCTTTCTGTAAGGGCATCACCGTTGTCAATGGCTACATCCCATCCTCTCTTGTGAAAATGGTCCAAATGCTTTGTCATGGCATGGCTAATCATCTGGAGGTTCTCGATCATACTGGAATAGGATTCACCCTCCTTTTGCGTCTGTCACTACGCCCAGCACTCGCGAGTTTGAAGTTCGTCACAGCCATCCCTTCCCAGATCCTACTCGGAATACCACAGACAAGGTTTAGACTTTTCGGATCTCAGGAATGGCCATCCATGGGTTCTAACTTATACCACGAAGATACTAATAACTCGGACTCGGTCCCCTGTATTAGATATCTAAGAGATATTCACTCTAGCTTGTTTGCATGTAGAACAGAAGTGTTTGTCAAGCACGCATTCATAAGTGAGAATGATGATGAGCGTCACATAATCATCACCTTCATCATGTTCTTGGGTGCGAATGGATATCTTATAAGCGGAATAAGTTGAATTGAATAGAAAAACAGTAGTACTTTGCATTAAATCATGAGGAACAGCAGAGTTCCACACCTTAATCTATGGAGTGCAGAAACTCTACCGTTTGAAAATACATAAGTGATAATGGTCCAGGCATGGCCGAGAGGCCAGCCCCTAAAACATGATCACAGGATCAAAAATACAATCCAGGATCTTCCAAAGATGAACTAAAAAATTATAAGATGTCTAATACAATAGTAAAAAGTCCTATTTATACTAAACTAGTTACTAGGGTTTACAGAAGTAAGTAATTGATGCATAAATCCACTTCCGGGGCCCACTTGGTGTGTGCTTGGGATGAGCTTGAAGTTTACACGTGGAGAGGTAATTCTTGGAGTTGAACGCCAGTTTGTAACGTGTTTCTGGCGTTCAACTCTGGTTCGTGACGTGTTTCTGGCGTTTAACTCCAGACTGCAGCGTAGAACTGGCGTTCAATGCCCTTTTGCGTCATCTAATCTCGGCCAAAGTATGGACTATTATATATTGCTGGAAAGCCCTGGATGTCTACTTTCCAACGCAATTAGAAGCGCGCCATTTTGAGTTCTGTAGCTCCAGAAAATCCACTTTGAATGCAGGGAGGTCAGAATCCAACAGCATCAGCAGTCCTTCTTCAACCTCTGAATTTGATTTTTGCTCAAGTCCCTCAATTTCAGCCAGAAAATACCTGAAATCATAGAAAAACACACAAACTTATAGTAAAGTCCAGAAATGTGAATTTAACATAAAAACTAATAAAAACATCCCTAAAAGTAACTAGATCCTACTAAAAACATACTAAAAACAATGCCAAAAAGCGTATAAATTATCCGCTCATCACAACACCAAACTTAAATTGTTGCTTGTCCCTAAGAACCTGAAAATCAAATAGGATACAAAGAAGAGAATATACTATAAATTCCAAACTATCAATGAAACATAGCTCCAATCAGATGAGCGGGACTTGTAGCTTTTTGCCTCTTGAATAGTTTTGGCATCTCACTTTATCCATTGAAGTTCAGAATGATTGGCATCTATAGGAACTCAGAGTTCAGATAGTGTTATTGATTCTCCTAGTTCAGTATGTTGATTCTTGAACACAGCTACTTTATGAGTCTTGGCCGTGGCTCTAAGCACTTTGTTTTCCAGTATTACCACCGGATACATAAATACCACAGACACATAACTGGGTGAACCTTTTCAGATTGTGACTCAGCTTTGCTAAAGTCCCCAATTAGAGGTGTCCAGGGTTCTTAAGCACACTCTTTTTTTGCTTTGGACCTTGACTTTAACCGCTCAGTCTCAAGTTTTCACTTGACACCTTCACGCCACAAGCACATGGTTAGGGACAGCTTGGTTTAGCCGCTTAGGCCAGGATTTTATTCCTTTAGGCCCTCCTATCCACTGATGCTCAAAGCCTTGGGATCCTTTTTATTACCCTTGCCTTTTGGTTTTAAGGGCTATTGGCTTTTTTTTTTGCCTCTTGGTTTTAAGAGCTTTTGGCTTTTTCTGCTTGCTTTTTCTCTTTTTTTTTTTATTTTTTTTCGCTATTTTTTTCTGCAAGCTTTTGTATTCACTGCTTTTTCTTGCTTCAAGAATCATTTCTATGATTTTTCAGATTATCAAATAACATGTCTCCTTGTCATCATTCTTTCAAGAGCCAACATATTTAACATTCATAAACAACAACTTCAAAAGACATATGCACTGTTCAAGCATTCATTCAAAAAATAAGAAGCATTGTCACCACATCAATATAATTAAACTAAGTTCAAGGATAAATTCGAAACTCATGTACTTCTTGATCTTTTGAATTAAAATATTTTTCATTTAAGAGAGGTGATGGATTCATAGGACATTCATAACTTTAAGACATAGTTACTAAATACTAATGATCATGTAATAAGACACAAACATGGATAAGCACTTAACATAAAGAAAACAAAAAACAGAGAATGTAAGAACAAGGAATGAGTCCACCTTAGTGATGGTGGCGTTTCCTTCTTGAGGAACCAATGATGTCCTTGAGCTCTTCTATGTCTCTTCCTTGTCTTTGTTGCTCCTCTCTCATTGCTCTTTGATCTTCTCTAATTTCATGAAGGATGATGGAGTGCTCTTGATGTTCCACCCTTAATTGTCCCATGTTGGAACTTAATTCTCCTAGGGAGGTGTTGATTTGCTCCCAAAAATTCTGTAGAGGAAAGTGCATCCCTTGAGGTATCTCAGGGATTTCTTGATGGTGAGCTTCCTCATGTGTTTCTTGAGCTCCATGAGTGGGCTCTCTTGTTTGCTCCATCCTTTTCTTAGTGATGGGCTTCTCTTCTTCAATGGGAATGTCTCCTTCTATGAAAGCTTCAGCTGAGTAACATAGATAGCAAATAAGATGAGGGAAAGCTAGCCTTGCCAAGGGGGAGGGCTTTTCGGCTATTTTGTAGAGTTCAAGGGAGATGACTTCATGAACTTCTACTTCCTCTCCAATCATGATGC
Source organism: Arachis hypogaea (assembly GCF_003086295.3). Classification (NCBI taxonomy): domain Eukaryota; kingdom Viridiplantae; phylum Streptophyta; class Magnoliopsida; order Fabales; family Fabaceae; genus Arachis; species Arachis hypogaea. The sequence continues at coordinate 88,578,914 of NC_092048.1, read as the reverse complement.
TATGAATCATGATGGCCCGATCCACAGTAACTTCAGATCGGTTGCTAGTGGGGATGATGGAGCGTTGGATGAACTCCAACCATCCTCTAGCCACAGGCTTAAGGTCCAGTCTTCTAAGTTGAACCGGTTTGCCTTTTGAGTCAATCTTTCATTGAGCTCCTTCCACACATATGTCCATGAGGACTTGGTCCAACCTTTGATCAAAGTTGACCCTTCTAGTGTAGGGGCCTGCATCTCCTTGCATCATAGGCAAGTTAAACGCCAACCTCACATTTTTCGGACTAAAATCTAAGTATTTCCCCCTGAACCATGGTGAGATAATTCTTTGGGTTCGGGTTCTTACTTTGATCATGGTTCCTAGTGATCCATGCATTGGCATAGAACTCTTGAACCATTAGGATGCCGACTTGTTGGATGGGGTTTGTTAGAACTTCCCAACCTCTTCTTTGGATTTCTTGTCGGATCTCCGGATACTCATTTCTCTTGAGCTTGAAAGGGACCTCGGGGATCACCTTCTTCTTGGCCACAACATCATAGAAGTGGTCTTGATGAGCTTTGGAGATGAATCTTTCCATCTCCCATGACTCGGAGGTGGAAGCTTTTGTCTTCCCTTTCCTTTTTCTAGAGGATTCTCCGGTCTTAGGTGCCATCAATGGTAATGGAAAAACAAAAAGCTTATGCTTTTACCACACCAAACTTAGAATATTGCTCGCCCTCGAGCAAGAGAAGAAAGAATAGATGAAGAAGAAGAAGAAATAGAGAAGAGGAGGGAGATGTGTATTCGGCCAAGAAGGGGAAGAGAGGGTTGTGTTGTGTGAAAATGAGGAAGAATGGAGGGCTTTATATAGGGAGGGGAGGGGTTAAGGTTTGGCCATATAGGATGGGTTTGGGTGGGAAATTGATTTTGAATTTTGAAGGTAGGTGGAGTTTATAAGGTAGGTTTATGGGGAAGAGTGGATGGATGTGAGTGGTAAAGTGGGGATAGGGAAGAGAGATTGAGGTGATTGGTGAAGAGTTTTGGGGAAGAGTGTTTATTGGGAAGAGAGGATGAACATTGAGAAGAGGGAAGAGAGTGAGTGGTGGTAGGTGGGGATCCTGTGGGGTCCACAGATGCTGAGTTGATCCTGTGGGGTCCACAGATCCTGAGGTGTCAAGGATTTGTATCCCTGCACCAATTAGGCATGTAAAATGCCTTTTCATGCAATTCTGGGCGTTCAGCACCCAGATGCAGCATGTTTCTGGCGTTCAGCGCCAGCTCTTCCTCAGTGTGCATTTCTGGCGTCTGAACGCCAGGATGCTACTTGTTTCTGGCGTTCAACGCCAGATCCATGCTCTGTTCTGGTGTTGAACGCCAGCCAGATGCTCCTTACTGGCGTTTAAATGCCAGTAAGTCCTTCCTCTAGGGTGTGATTTTTCTTCTGCTGTTTTTTATTCTGTTTTTAATTTTTCTATTTATTTTGTGACTCCACATGATCATGAACCTAATAAAACATGAAATAACAATAAAAATAAATTAAAATTAGATAAAAATTGGGTTGCCTCCCAATAAGTGCTTCTTTAATGTCAATAGCTTGACAGTGGGCTCTCATGGAGCCTCACAGATGTTCAGAGCATTGTTGAGACTTCCCAACACCAAACTTAGAGTTTGGATATGGGAGTTCAACACCAGACTTAGAGTTTGGTTGTAGCCTCCCAACACCAAACTTAGAGTTTGACTGTGGGGGCTCTGGTTGACTCTGTTTTGAGAGAAGCTTACTGTGCCTCTTTTCCATGTTTACAGAAGGATGACCTTGAGTTTTAAACACAAGGGAGTCCTCATTCCATTGAAGGACTAGTTCACCTCTGTCTACATCAATCACAGCTCTTGCTGTGGCTAGGAAGGGTCTTCCAAGAATGATGGATTCATCCTCATCCTTCCCAGTATCCAGGATTATAAAATCAGCAGGGATGTAAAGGCCTTCAACCTTTACTAACACGTCCTCTACTTGTCCATAAGCCTCTTTTCTTGAGTTGTCTGCCATCTCTAATGAGATTTTAGTAGCTTGCACCTCAAAGATTCCCAGTTTCTCCATTACAGAGAGTGGCATGAGGTTTATTCCTGACCCAAGGTCACATAGAGCCTTCTCAAAGGTTATGGTGCCTATGGTACAAGGTATTAGGAACTTTCCAGGATCCTGTTTCTTCTGAGGTAATCTCAGTTGATCCAATGCATTTAGTTCATTGGTGAACAGGGGAGGTTCATCTCCCCAAGTCTTATTACCAAATAAATTGGCATTCAGTTTCATGATTGCACCAAGGTACTTGGCAACTTGCTCTTCAGTGACATCCTCATTCTCTTCAGAAGAGGAATATTCATCAGAGCTCATGAATGGCATAAGGAGGTTCAATAGAATCTCTATGGTCTCTAGACGAGTCTCAGATTCCTTTGGTTCCTCAGAGGGAAACTCCTTATTGATCACTGGACGTCCCAGGAGGTCTTCCTCCTTGGGATTCACGTCCTCCCCTTCCTCCTTGGATTTGGCCATGATGGTTATATTAATGGCCTTGCACTCTCCTTTTGGATTTTCTTCTGTATTGCTTGGGAGAGTACTAGGAGGGGTTTCAGTGATCCGTTTACTCAGCTGGCCCACTTGTGCCTCCAAATTTCTAATGGAAGACCTTGTTTCATTCATGAAACTCATAGTGGCCTTAGATAGATCAGAGACTAAGTTTGCTAAATTAGAGGTATTTTGTTCAGAGTTCTCTGTCTGTTGCTGAGTGGATGATAGAAAAAGCTTGCTATTGCTAAACCTGCTTCTTCCACCATTATTAAAGCCTTGTTGAGGCTTTTGTTGATCCTTCCATGAGAGATTTAGGTGATTTCTCCATGAGGGGTTATAGGTGTTTCCATATGGTTCACCCATGTAATTCACCTCTGCTATTGCAGGGTTCTCAGGATCATAAGCTTCTTCTTCAGAAGATGCCTCTTGAGTACTGTTGGATGCAGCTTGCATTCCATTCAGACTCTGAGAAATCATATTGACTTGCTGAGTCAATATTTTATTCTGAGCCAATATGGCATTCAGAGTATCAATTTTAAGAACTCCTTTCTTCTGAGGCGTCCCATTACTCACAGGATTCCTCTCAGAAGTGTACATGAACTGGTTATTAGCAACCATGTCAATAAGTTCTTGAGCTTCTGCAGGCGTTTTCTTTAGGTGAATGGATCCACCTGCAGAAGTATCCAATGACATCTTAGCCAATTCAGACAGACCATTATAGAATATATCCAAGATGGTCCATTCTGAAAGCATGTCAGAAGGACACTTTTTGGTCAGTTCCTTGTATCTCTCCCAAGCTTCATAGAGGGATTCACCTTCTTTTTGTCTGAAGGTTTGAACATCCACTCTAAGCTTACTCAGCTTTTGAGGAGGAAAGAACTTGGCTAAGAAAGCCTTGACCAGCTTATCCCAAGAGTTCAGGCTATCCTTAGGTTGAGAGTCCAACCATATTCTAGCTCTGTCTCTCACAGCAAAAGGGAAAAGCATGAGCCTGTAGACTTCAGGATCTACTCCATTAGTCTTAACAGTATCACATATCTGCAAGAATTTAGTTAAGAACTGAAAAGGATCTTCAGATAGAAGTCCATTAAACTTGCAGTTTTGTTGCATCAGAGAAACTAGTTGAGGCTTAAGTTCAAAATTGTTTGCTCCAATGGTAGGGATGGAGATGCTTCTTTCATGTAAATTGGAATTTGGTGTATTAAAGTCACCAAGCATCTTCCTTGCATTATTAGTATTTTTGGCTGTCATATCCTCTTCTTGTTCGAAAATTCCTGTAAGGTTGTCTCAGGATTGTTGTATTTTAGCTTCTCTTAGTTTCCTCTTCAGAGTCCTTTCAGGTTCTGGATCTGCTTCAATAAGAATGTTCTTGTCCTTGCTCCTGCTCATATGAAAAAGAAGGGAATAGAAAATAATAATAGGGATCCTTTTTACCAGAGTATAGAGGTTCCCTTGTTGTTTGTAGAAGAAGAAAGGGAATAAGAGTGAAGAAGAATGGATAATCCAAACACAAGGGGGAGGATAAGAGATATGAGATGAGGAGAGGTGTTAGTAAATAAATAAATAATTAGAAGGAGATGAGGTAGAAGGATTTTCGAAAATTATTTTTGAAAAATGGTTAGTGATTTTTGAAAATTAAAAGAAGAAATAAATTAAAATTAAAATTTGAAACAATTAGTTAATTAAAAAGAATTTTTGAAAAAGAGGGAAGAGATTTTCGAAAAAGAGGGAAGAGATTCGAGAGTTAGTTAGGTAGTTTTGAAAAAGATAAGAAACAAACAAAAAGTTAATTAGTTAGTTGAAACAAATTTGAAAATCAATTTTGAAAAGATAAGAAGATAAGAAGTTAGAAAAGATATTTTAAAATCAAATTTTTGAAAAAGATATGTTTAAAAAAAGATATGATTAAAAAGATATGATTTTGAAAAAGATAAGATAAAAAGATATTTTTTTGAAAAGATATGATTGAAATTAGTTTTGAAAAAGATTTGATTTTTAAAATCACAATTAATGACTTGATTCACAAGAAATCACAAGATATGATTCTAGAACTTAAAGTTTGAATCTTTCTTAACAAGTAAGTAACAAACTTGAAATTTTTGAATCAAAACATTAATTGTTGAAGATATTTTCAAAAATTATGAGATAAAATTAAGAAAAAGATTTTTGAAAAATATTTTTTTAAAAATTTTCGAAAATAAATAAGAAAAATGAAAAAGATATGATTTTTGAAAAAGATTTTTGAAAAAAGATAAGATTTTTAAATTGAAAATTTGATTTGACTCATAAGAAACAACTAAATTTTAAAAAGTTTTGAAAAAGTCAACTCAAATTTTCGAAAATTTATGAGTGAAAAAGGGAAAGATTTTTTTTTTGAATTTTTAATGATGAAAGAGAAAAACACAAAATTGACTCAATTCATGAGAATTTTGGATCAAAACATGTGATGCATGCAAGAACACTATGAATGTCAAGATGAACACCAAGAACACTTTGAAGATCATGATGAACATCAAGAACATATTTTTGAAAAAATTTTAATGAAAAGAGAACATGCAAGACACCAAACTTAGAAATCTTTAATGCTTAGACACTATGAATGCAAAGATGCACATGAAAAACAACAAAAGACACAAAACAAGAAAACATCAAGATCAAACAAGAAGACTTACTAAGAACAACTTGAAGATCATGAAGAACACTATGAATGCATGAATTTTTCGAAAATTTTATGCAAAATTTAAAACATGCAATTGACACTAAACTTAAAATTGACTCAAGACTCAAACAAGAAACACAAAAATATTTTTTTGAATTTTTTGATTTTATGAATTTTTTTTTGTTATTTTTCGAAATTTATTAGAAAAAGGAAAATAAGGATTCCAAAAATTTTTATATGAATTCCAGGAATCCTGCAGTCTTAGTCTAAAGCTTCAGTCCAGGAATTAGACATGGCTCACTAGCCAGCCAAGCTTTCAGTGAAAGCTCTGGTCCAAAACACTAGACATGGCCAATGGCCAGCCAAGCTTCAGCAGATACCTATCAAGCATACCATAGCTGATACTTCATCCAACTTCATATACTTATAAGGGGAAACCTCAGTCCAAGAATTAGACATGGCTTTACAGCCAGCCAGGCTTCAACATGCTTTATGAAACTCTAGAATTCATTCTTAAAAATTCTGAAATAATTTTCGAAAACAAAGGGAAATTTTTTTTTGAAAGATTTTGAAAACAAAATATTTTTTTTGAAAAGAAAACGAAAAGAAAGTTACCTCATCTGAGCAACAAGATGAACCGTCAGTTGTCCAAACTCGAACAATCCCCGGCAACGGTGCCAAAAACTTGGTATGCGAAATTGTTACTCAGAGGTTGTAAAATTTGTTGTTCGTTCTCTCCCTGGCAATGGCTCCAAGAACTGGTGTACAATACCATGGTCCAGACATAACTTCACAACTTCACACAACTAACCAGCAAGTGCACTGGGTCGTCCATGCAATAAAACCTTACGTGAGTAAGGGTCAATCCCACGGAGATTGTTGGTATGAAGCAAGCTATGGTCATCTTGTTAATCTCAGTCAGGCGGATATCAAATGGTTATGGAGTTTTCGAATAATAATAATAAATAAACAGAAAATAAAGATAAAAATACTTATGTAATTCATTAGTGAGAATTTCAGATAAGTGTATAGAGATGCTTTCGTTCCTCTGAACCTCTGCTTTCCTGCTGTCTTCATCCAATCCTTCCTACTCCTTTCCATGGCAAGCTTTCTGTAAGGGCATCACCGTTGTCAATGGCTACATCCCATCCTCTCTTGTGAAAATGGTCCAAATGCTCTGTCACGGCATGGCTAATCATCTGGAGGTTCTCGATCATACTGGAATAGGATTCACCCTCCTTTTGCGTCTGTCACTACGCCCAGCACTCGCGAGTTTGAAGTTCGTCACAGCCATCCCTTCCCAGATCCTACTCGGAATACCACAGACAAGGTTTAGACTTTCCGGATCTCAGAAATGGCCATCCATAGGTTCTAACTTATACCACGAAGATACTAATAACTCGGACTCGGTCCCCTGTATTAGATATCTAAGAGATATTCACTCTAGCTTGTTTGCATGTAGAACGGAAGTGTTTGTCAGGCACGCGTTCATAAGTGAGAATGATGATGAGCGTCACATAATCATCACCTTCATCATGTTCTTGGGTGCGAATGGAAATCTTAGAAGCAGAATAAGTTGAATTGAATAGAAAAATAGTAGTACTTTGCATTAAATCATGAGGAACAACAGAGCTCCACACCTTAATCTATGGAGTGCAGAAACTCTACCGTTTGAAAATACATAAGTGATAATGGTCCAGGCATGGCCGAGAGGCCAGCCCCCAACACGTGATCACAGGATCAAAAATACAATCCAGGATCTTCCAAAGATGAACTAAAAAATCATAAGATGTCTAATACAATAGTAAAAAGTCCTATTTATACTAAACTAGTTACTAGGGTTTACAGAAGTAAGTAATTGATGCATAAATCCACTTCCGGGGCCCACTTGGTGTGTGCTTGGGCTGAGCTTGAAGTTTACACGTGGAAAGGTCATTCTTGGAGTTGAACGCCAGTTTGTAACGTGTTTCTGGCGTTCAACTCTGGTTCGTGACGTGTTTCTGGCGTTTAACTCCAGACTGTAGCGTAGAACTGGTGTTCAACGCCCTTTTGCATCGTTTAAACTCGACCAAAGTATGGACTATTATGTATTGCTGGAAAGCCCTGGATGTCTACTTTCCAACGCAATTAGAAGCGCGCCATTTTGAGTTCTGTAGCTCCAGAAAATCCACTTTGAGTGCAGGGAGGTCAGAATCCAACAGCATCAGTAGTCCTTCTTCAACCTCTGAATTTGATTTTTGCTCAAGTCCCTCAATTTTAGCCAGAAAATACCTGAAATCACAGAAAAACACACAAACTCATAGTAAAGTCCAGAAATGTGAATTTAACATAAAAACTAATAAAAACATCTCTAAAAGTAACTAGATCCTACTAAAAACATACTAAAAATAATGCCAAAAAGCGTATAAATTATCCGCTCATCAACAAGCAAACCTCTAAGTTTGGTGTGATTTTCCGTGATCACTGACCAATATCATGGCTCCTAAAGGAAAACAAACCACTACAAGAGGCAAGAAAGAAAACAATCCAAAACCATAATGGATGCATGAGAGGTTCTGCACCAAAGAACATGCAGATCATTACTTCAAAATTGTGTGTAGAAGATCAGTGATCCCGGAAGTCAAGTTTGATCTGAAAGAAGACGAATATCCGAAGATCTAAGAGCAAATTCAAAATAGAGGTTGGGAAATCCTGGCTAATCCTGAGATGAATGTGGGAAGAAACATGATCCAGGAGTTCTATGCAAATCTGTGGCTAACAGATAAGCAAAGAATGGAGGGAACTACCTTCCATACTTTTCGAACCATGGTCAGAGGGAAGATTATCTACTTCCATCTTGACAAAGTGAGAGAAGTCCTCAAACTTCCTCAACTATAGGATGATCCAGAATACTTTAATAGGAGAATGGCTAAAGATAAAAAGTTGGATCAAGTTCTAGAGGACATATGCCTCCCTGGAACCAAGTGGATAACCAATTCAAAAGGTATCCGAAACCAACTGAAGAGAGGATACCTCAAGCCAGTTGCTAGGGGCTGGCTGGATTTCATTGGGCGATCTATACTTCCCACCAGTAATCGCTCTAAAGTCACTGTCAAAAGAGCAGTGATGATCCACTGTATTATGCTGGGAAAAGAAGTGGAGGTTCATCAATTAATTCCTTGTGAAATTTACTTATTTGCAAACAAGAAATCCACTGAGGCCAAATTGGCTTACCCAAGCTTGATTAGTCTGTTATGTAAAGATGCGGGGGGTACAGATAGGTGTGGATGAGTATATCCCAGTTGAACACCTAATTACCAAAAGGGTAATGGATGGACCTCAAGTTCAAGACAACCTCATCAAGAGGAGGGTGCATGAGCTCCTCCCAGAAATTCCTCAATTTGACTATTGGGCCCGCTTAGAAGCATCTGTCAACAAGCTGCAAGAATCTATGGATCAACTGAAAGAAGAGCAGCAGAACCAGAACAGCATGCTCTGCAAACTGCTCAGAGAATAAGAGAAGCAAGGGCGTGAGCTACAGGAACTAAAGCGCCAGAAGCTGTCCCTTGAAGAGTTGGATGTCCCACAAATTGAAGGAGCACCTACCCCTCAAAATCAAGGTTGTTGAGTCCTAACTCTGTGATAACTTTTATTATTAAAAACCTGTTTTAAGAGTTACATAAGCATTAGTATTAGAGTCATTTATTTTTATGTCTTTAATTTCCTTCCTTTTATTATTATTTGTCTGCTTTTATGTTTATTTTATGTCTTATTTTTATCCCATGATCAATAAAGTTTAGAGTCTATGTCTTAAAGTTATGAATGATTCTATGAATCCTTCACCTTTTTTAATTTAATAATATTTTTATTTGCAAAAGAAAAAGAAGTACATGGGTTTCGAAATTTATCTTGAAATTAGTTTAATTATTTTGATGTGGTGGCAATAATTTTTGTTTTCTGAATGAATGCTTGAACAGTGCATATTTTTTATTTTATTGTTTATGAATGTTAAATTATTGGCTCTTGAAAGAATAATGAAAAAGGAGACATGTTATTGACAATCTGAAAAATCATAAAATTGATTCTTGAAGCAAGAAAAAGCAGTGAAAAAAAAAAACAAAAAATGTGGCAAAAAATAAAAGAAAAAGAAAGAAGCAGAAAAAGCCAGTAACCCTTTAAACTAAAAGGCAAGGGTAAAAAGGATCCAAGACTTTGAGCATTAATGGATAGGAGGGCCAAGGGAATAAAATCCTGGCCTAAGCGGCTAAACCAAGCTGTCCCTAACCATGTGCTTGTAGCGTGAGGGTGTCAAGTGAAAAGCTTGAGACTGAGGGGTTAAAGTCGTGGTCCAAAGCAAAAAAAAAGTGTGCTTAAGAGCTCTGGGAACCTCTAACTGGGGACTCCAGCAAAGCTGAGTCACAATCTGAAAAGCTTCACCCAGTTATGTGTCTGTGGCATTTATGTATCCGGTGGTAATACTGGAAAACAAAATGCTTAGGGTCACGGCCAAGACTCATAAAGTAGCTGTGTTCAAGAATCAACACATTGAACTAGGAGAATCAATAACACTATCTAAATTCTGAGTTTCTATGGAAGCCAATCATTCTGAACTTCAAAGGATAAAGTGAGATGCCAAAACTGTTCAGAAACAAAAAGCTACTAGCCCCGCTCATCTAATTAAGACTAATCTTCATTGATAATTTTGGAATTTATTGTATATTCTCTTCTTTTTATCCTATTTTGTTTTTATTTGCTTGGGAACAAGCAACAATTTAAGTTTGGTGTTGTGATGAGCGGATAATTATACCCTTTTTGGCATTGTTTTTATATAGTTTTTAGTATGTTTTTAGTTACTTTTTATTATATTTTTATTAGTTTTTATTCAAAAATCACATTTCTGGACTTTACTATGAGTTTGTGTTTTTTTCTGTAATTTCAGATATTTTCTGGCTGAAATTGAGGGATCTGAGCAAAAATCTGATTCAGAGGCTGAAAAAGGACTGCAGATGCTGTTGGATTCTGATCCTCCTGCACTCAAAATGGATTTTCTCGAGCTATAAAAGTCCAATTGGCGCGCTCTCAATTGCGTTGGAAAGTAGACATCTTGGGCTTTCCAGAAATATATAATAGTCCATACTTTTCCCGAAATTTGATGGCCCAAACTAGCGTCCAAAGTTAGCCTAAAACTTTCTAGCATAAAACGCCAGAACTGGCACCTTTTTCGGCGTTTAACGCCAACTTTGAGCATATGAACATGAAAGCTTGAAAGCTCAGCCCAGGCATGCACCAAGTGGGTCCCGGAAGTGGATTTCTGCACTATCTGTACTTAGTTACTCATTTTCTGTAAACCTAAGTTACTAGTCTAGTATAAAAACTACTTTTAGAGATTCATTTTGGACCTCATGACAATTTACACTTCATATTGTATCTTCTACGGCATGAGTCTCTAAACCCCATAGGTGGGGTGAGGAGCTCTGCTGTGTTTCAATGGATTAATACAATTACAACTATTTTCTATTCAATCACGCTTGATTCTATTCTAAGATACTCATTCGTACTTCAATATAGAGAATATGATGATCCGTGACACTCATCATTATCCTCAACCTATGAACGCATGCTTGAAAACCACTCCCGTTCTATCTGAGCTCAACGTAGTCATTGGGCGACAGCTTGAGTGCGTATCTCTTGGGTTTCTGATCCACGGACCGAGTCCGAGGGTTAGAACCTTTGTGGTATAGGCTAGAACCAATTAGCAGCATTTCTGGGATCCGAAAAGTCTAAACCTTGTCTGTGGTATTCCGAGTAGGATCCGAGAAGGGATGACTGTGACGAGCTTCAAACGTACGAATGTTGGGCATAGTGACAATGTGCAAAAGGATAAGGGTCTTATTCCAACGCTAGTGGGAACCGACAGATGATTAGCCGTGCGGTAGCTGTACATGGTATTTTTCATCCGAGACGAGAAATCTGACAGTTGATTAGCCGTACAGAGATTGTACCTGGTATTTTTCATCTGAGAGGATCATAAAGCTTGCCATTGAAGGAAGTCATGCGTGTTTGGGGAAGAAGGCAGTAGGAAAGCAGAGATTCAGAGGACAGAGCATCTCCGGAACCTTAACCTGTTTCTCATTACTGAATCACAAGCACTATTTATTTCATGTTATTTATTTTTCATAAATACAATCACTCTTATCATTAATCTCTTGACTAAGATTTACAAAATAACCATAGCTTGCTTCAAGCCAACAATCTCCGCGGGATCGACCCTTACTCACGTAAGGTATTACTTGGATGACCCAGTGCACTTGCTGGTTAGTTGTGCGCAGTTGTGAAAAGTGTTATCACAATTTCGTGCACCAAAGACCGAAGTCGAATTGTGAAGCCAAGACAAGGTCCCCCCAAGAACCCGAACACAACCTCAATGGTGGTAGTAAACCTTATGCATTGAGATTCTTGTATGTAGCTTGAAAGAAAGAAAAAAAATGAGAAAAAAAAAAGAAAAAAAAAGAAAAAATATATAGAAAAAGAAAAGAAAAAAAATATGCATAGAAAAAAAAGAGAAGAAAAATAATAAAAAGGGGACAAAATGTCCCAAAGTAAAGTCCAATAAGAGTCAATGCATAAGTGTTGTGAAAATCAAAAGAAAATGCATGAGTATGTGAAAAGTGAAGGATGGGTAGTTAGGTTAGTACTTAATTGTATAGGTCGTCATAGGTTAGGTGGGAAAGTTTAAGCTCATCAAAGATTCAAATTCTAGTCCACTTATCCATATATGATCCTACCTTGATCCTAGCCCCATTACAACCTTTGAGAAAGATCTCATGATATTTGTATGCATGCATTGGATGAGTGTTGATTGTTAGATAAAGAACAAACTTTGGAAAGCATGATTAGAGGAGAATTGAGTGAATCAACCCCTAAACACTTGAGTGAATAGAGCGGATACACATCTGGTGAGGTTTCGAGTGCTCAATTACATGTATTCGCCATAATCATTCTTGTTCATGCAAGTTTGTAAATCCTTTTGATAATTCAATACAATTGTGGGTTGAATTTAATTTCCATTGTTTGAGCCCTTATGCTTTCATATATGTTCTCTTGGAAGTTGAATTGTTTTGGCCAAGCAATTGCATTCATGATAGGTAGTTGCATTTAGATAGTTTGCATAGAGCTTAGTTCCATTGAATAAATGTCATACCCTTTGCTTCATTCTTGGTTTTGCATGAGGACAGGCTAAGGTTTAAGTGTGGGGAAGTTGATAAACCTCCTTTTTAGGATTTATCTTGTGTTGAATTTAGAGCATTTTGATAACCTTTTCTCACATTTATTTAAAGAATTAGCATGATTTTGTGATTGTCTCGTTATTTGTGCTTAGATGTGAAAACATGCTTTTTAGACCTTTAATTTGATGATCTTTTATCTTCCTTTGATTTCATTAGATGCTTTGATATGTTTGCTAGTGATTTCAGATTGAAAAGGGCTAGGAAAGGATCAAAGGAGTGGAAGGAAAGCATACAAAGTGGAGAAATCATGAAAAGCTAAAGATTTGGAAAAGCCCGTGGGCGCGCACGCGCACTATGCGCCTACGTGCGGATTGCAAAATGCTCCAGGGACGCGTACGCGCACTATGCGTATACGCGTTGAAGGCTGCACGTGATTTTTAAGGAAGAACTCGTGCCTGGCGATTTTGGAGGGTTTCTGGACCCATTTGGAGCTGAGTTTTTGGCAGGAAAAGGCTAAATAGACCAAGGAATGAAGGGGAAATCATCAACCAATACACATGACACTTTAGATCTAGTTTTAGTTAGTTTTAGAGAGAGAAGCTCTCCCTTCTCTCTAGGATTAGGATTAGGATTAGGTTTAGTTCTTAGATCTAGGTTTTAATTCATGCTTTCATCTACTTCTACCTTTCAATTCCTTGTTGTTACATTCATCATTCTTCTATTGTTTGTTATAATTTCTTCTATTTTGTTTCTATGCTTTGTTGTAGATCTACTTTTGTTCATTGATGAGCGGATAATTTATACGCTTTTTGGCATTGTTTTTAGTATGTTTTTAGTATATTTTAGTTAGTTTTTATTATGTTTTTATTAGTTTTTAAATAAAAAATTTCTGGACTTTAGTATAAGTTTATGTATTTTTCTATGATTTCAGGTATTTTCTGGCTGAAATTGAGGGACCTGAGCAAAAATCTGATTCAGAGGCTGAAAAAGGACTGTAGATGCTGTTGGATTCTGACCTCCCTGAACTCAAAGTGGATTTTCTGGAGCTACAGAAACCCAATTGGCGCGCTCTCAATTGCGTTGGAAAGTAGACATCCTGGGGTTTCTAGAAATAAATAATAGTATATACTTTGCCCAAGATTTGATGGCCCAAACCGGCGTTCAAAGTCAGCACAGAAATTCTAGCGTTTAACTTCAGAACTGGCACAAAAGCTGGAGTTAAAAGCCCAAACTGGCACAAAAGCTGGTGTTTAACTCCAAAAAAAGTCTCTACACATGAAAGCTTCAATGCTCAGCCTAAGAACACACCATGTGGGCCCCGAAAGTGGATTTTTACACTAAACACCCTAGCTTACTGATTTTCTGTAACCCTAGGTCACCAGTTTACTATAAAAACTACTTTTAGTGATTCATCTTGTACCTCATGACACTTTACATGTTTCATATTGTATTCTCTACGGCATGAGTCTCTAAACCCCATTGTTGGGGGTGAGGAGCTCTGCTGTTCTTCATGAATTAATGCAATTACTACTGTTTTGCATTCTATCACGCTTACTTCTATTCTAAGATATTCATTCGCACTTCAACCTGATGAATGTGATGATTTGTGACACTCATCATCATTTTCACCTATGAATGCGTGCCTGACAACCACCTCCGTTCTACCTTAGATTGAATGTATATCTCTTAGCCTCATGATTCAGATCAGAGTCTTCGTGGTATAAGCTAGAATTATTGGCGGCCATTCCTGAGATCCGGAACGTCTAAACCTTGTCTGTGGTATTCTGAGTAGGATCTGGGAAGGGATGACTGTGATGAGCTTCAAACTCGCGAGTGTTGGGCGTAGTGACAGACGCAAAAGGATCAATAGATCCTATTCCGACATGATCGAGAACCGACAGATGATTAACCGTGCGGTGATAGTGCATTTGGAACATTTTCACTGAGAGGACGGGAAGTAGCCATTGACAACAATAATGCCCAACATAAAGCTTGCCATGGAAGGAGCCTTGCGTGCATGAAGAAGAAGATAGTAGGAAAGCAGAGATTCAGAAGACAAAGCATCTCCAAAGCCTCAACCTGTTTTTCATTACTGCATAACAAGTATTTATTTCATGTTCTTTTACTTTTTACAATTAAATCTGAGAATTATTGATATCCTGACTAAGAGTTACAAGATAACCATAGCTTGCTTCAAGCCGACAATCTCCGTGGGATCGACCCTTACTCACGTAAGGTATTACTTGGACGACCCAGTGCACTTGCTGGTTAGTTGTGTGGAGTTGCAAAAGTGTGATTGTAATTTCGTGCACCAAGTTTTTGGCACCGTTGCCGGAGATTGTTCGAGTTTGGGCAACTGACGGTTTATCTTGTTGCTTAGATTAGGAATAATTTATTTTTGTTGGTTTAGAGTCTTTTATTTGAGTTTAGTTTCATATTTTAAGTTTGGTGTCAATTGCATGCTTTTATTTCCTTTTAATTTTTCGAATTTGCTTGTTCCTTGTCCTTTCTTGATCTTTAAAAATTCTAAGTTTGGTGTCTTCTTTGTGTTTTCCTTTAAATTCTCTAAAATTTGTGTTTTAATTTCTAAAAATTTTAAGTTTGGTGTCCCTTGTGCTTTTATTTATTTAAAATTTTTTCAAAAATTTGTTCATGGTTTTCATCTTGATCTTCAAAGTGTTCTTGATGTTCATCTTGACATTCAAAGTTTTCTTGTTTGTTCTTTGTGTTTTGATTTGAAATTTCTAAGTTTAGTATCATTTTGTTGTTTTTCTCTTTCCGCATTAAAATTCAAAAATCAAAAAAATATCCTTTCCTTATTTTACTCATAAATTTCGAAATTTTGCATTAATTTAGTCAAAGATTTTCAAAATCATATCTTTTTTTTAGTCAAGTCAAAATTCTAATTTCGAAAATTGATATTTTCAAATCTTTTCAGAAATCAAATCTTTTTAATTTCTTCAATCATATCTTTTCAATCATATCTTTTTTTTTTTATAAATTGCAATCATATCTTCTCAATCATATCTTTTTCAAAATAATTTTCAATCATATCTTTTTTTTAATAAATTGCAATCATATCTTCTAAATCATATCTTTTTCAAAATAATTTTCAATCATATCTTTTTGATTAATTTTTCCAAAATCTTTTTAATTAATTAATTAATTTAGTTTTCAATTTGCTTTTATTTCATTTTCTTCTAATTTTCGAAAGTATTATTTTATCTCCCATTTATTTTGTTTTATTTTCGGTTACTTTTAATTAAATAAAAAAAATATATTTAAAAATATAATTTATTTGCAATTCATATCAATTCTCTTTTCTCCATCATGGACATAAGTGGAAATGAACAGTCCAGAAGGACTCTGGGGTCATATGCTAACCCCATTATAGCTGCATATGGGAGTAGCATCTGTATACCTCCCATCAAAGCAAGCAGTTTTGAGCTAAATCCTCAGCTCATTATCATGGTGCAGCAAAATTGCCAGTATTCCGGTCTTCCACAGGAAGAACCTACTGAGTTTCTGGCACAGTTCTTACAAATTGCTGACACAGTACGTGATAAAGAAGTGGATCAGGATGTCTACAGATTATTATTGTTTCCATTTGCTGTAAAAGAGCAAGCTAAGAGGTGGTTAAATAACCAACCCACATCAAACATAAAAACATGGAGACAATTAACAGACAAATTCCTAAATCAATTTTACCCTCCAAAAAGGATGACACAGCTAAGGCTGGACATCCAAGGCTTTAAACAAGAGGATCATGAATCTCTTTATAATGCCTGGGAGAGGTATAGAGGGATGATAAGAAAATTCCCCTCTGAAATATTTTCAGAGTGGGTACAGTTAGACATCTTCTACTATAGACTTACAGAAAAAGCTCAGATGTCTCTAGACCACTCAGCTGGTGAATCTATACACATGAGAAAAACGATTGAAGAGGCTCAAGAACTCATAGATACGGTTGCTAGAAACCAACATTTGTACTCTAGCAGTAAGTCCAACGTAAAGGAAGAGGCTAGGGCAGTAACTACTGATCCTAATCCTCAAGAACAGATTATTGAGCTTAATCAGCAATTACTCCTTATGAAAAAACAATTAGCAGAATTTAAAGAGATACTCCAAGACACTAAAAATGCTAACAAGAATATGGAAGCACAATTGAATCAGACAAGACAGCAGCTATCTAAACAGATAACAGAAGAATGCCAAGCTGTTCAACTAAGGAGCGGAAAAATATTGAATAAAACAGCTCAAAGTAGCAGAAAGCCAAGAAAGGAACAACTAACAGAGGATAACCAAACCACTACCCAAAATCCCTCTGAGTATAGCAAGAGCCCAGAGAGGAATAAATCTGGCATTCAAACGCCAGAAAAGGGTGAAAGATTGGCGTTAAATGCCCATCCAGCACCCAATCCTTGCGTTCAAGAGCCAATGAGGGATCAGACACCTGCAAGTGCTGATAGTAACCCCTCTAAGAAGGCTTCTCCAACCACCTCTGTAGGGAATAAACTTGCAGTAACTAAGGTTGAAGAATATAAAGCCAAGATGCCTTATCCTCAGAAACTCTGCCAAGCGGAGCAGGATAAACAATTTGCCCGCTTTACAGACTATCTTAGGACTCTTGAAATAAAGATCCCATTTGTAGAGGCACTTGAGCAAATACCCTCTTATGCTAAGTTCATGAAAGAGATCTTAAGTCATAACAAGGATTGGAGAGAAACTGAAAAAGTTTTTCTCACTGAAGAATGCAGTGCAGTCATTCTAAAAAGCTTACCAAAGAAGCTTACAGATCCAGGAAGCTTTATGATACCGTGCACATTAGAGGGTGCTTGCACCAAGACATCTCTATGTGACCTTGGAGTAAGTATCAACCTAATACCTGCATCCACTATCAGAAAGCTTGGCTTGACTGAAGAAGTCAAACCAACCCGGATATGTCTTCAACTTGCTGATGGCTCCATTAAACATCCATCAGGCATAATTGAGGACATGATTGTCAAGGTTGGGCCATTTGCCTTTCCCACTGACTTTGTAGTGCTGGAAATGGAGGAGCACAAGAGTGCGACTCTCATTCTAGGAAGACCATTCCTAGCAACTGGACGAACCCTCATTGATGTCCAAAAAGGGGAAGTGACCCTGAGAGTCAATGAGGATGAGTTCAAGTTAAATGTTGTCAAAGCTATGCAGCATCCAGACGCATCAAATGACTGCATGAGCACTGATATTATTGACTCTTTGGTGAAAGAGAACAATATGACTGAAAGTCTCGAATCAGAGCTAGAGGACATCTTTAAAGATGTTCAGCCTGATTAGGAGGAATCAGAGGAAATAAAAGAACCTTTGAAAATTCCTCAGGAAGAGGAGAAACCTCCTAAACCTGAGCTCAAACCACTACCATCATCCCTGAAATATGCATTTATGGGAGAGGGTGACACTTTTCCAGTGATCATAAGCTCTGCTTTAAATCCACAGGAAGAAAAAGCCCTAATTCAAGTGCTAAGGACACACAAGATAGCTCTTGGGTGGTCCATAAGTGATCTTAAGGGAATTAGCCCAGCAAGATACATGCACAAGATCCTATTGGAGGATGATGCTAAGTCAGTGGTTCAACCACAGAGGCGGCTAAATCCAGCTATGAAGGAAGTGGTGCAGAAAGAGGTCACTAAGTTACTAGAGGTTGGGATTATTTATCCTATTTCTGATAGCCCCTGGGTGAGCCCTGTCCATGTTGTCCCTAAGAAGAGAGGAATGACAGTGGTTCATAATGAAAAAAATGAACTGGTTCCTACAAGAATAGTTACAGGGTGGCGTATGTGTATTGACTATAGAAGGCTCAATACAGCCACCAGAAAGGATCATTTTCCTTTACCATTCATAGACCAGATGCTAGAGAGACTAGCAGGTCATGAATACTACTGCTTTTTGGATGGCTATTCAGGATACAACCAAATTGCAGTAGATCCTCAGGACCAAGAGAAAACAGCATTCACATGTTCTTATGGAGTATTTGCCTACAGAAGGATGCCCTTTGGTCTATGCAATGCACCTGCAACCTTTCAGAGGTGCATGCTCTCTATCTTCTCTGATATGGTAGAAAAATTTCTGGAAGTCTTCATGGATGACTTTTCAGTATTTGGAGACTCATTCAGCTCCTGTCTTGACCATTTAGCACTTGTTCTGAAAAGATGCCAATAGACCAACCTAGTTTTAAACTGGGAAAAATGTCATTTCATGGTGACTGAAGGAATTGTCCTTGGGCATAAAATTTCAAACAAGGGAATAGAGGTGGATCAAGCTAAAGTAGAAGTAATTGAAAAATTACCACCACCTGCCAATGTAAAGGCAATCAAAAGTTTTCTGGGACATGCAGGATTCTACAGGAGGTTATAAAGGATTTTTCAAAAATTGCAATACCTCTGAGCAATTTGCTAGCTGCTGACACGCCATTTGTATTTGACACAGAGTGTCTGCAAGCGTTTGAAACCCTGAAAGCTAAGCTGGTCACAGCACCAGTCATCTCTACACCACACTGGACATTACCATTCAAACTAATGTGTGATGCCAGTGACCATGCCATTGGTGCAGTGTTGGGACAGAGGCATAACAAGCTTCTACACGTCATTTACTATGCTAGCCATATTTTAAATGATGCACAAAAGAATTACACAACCACAGAAAAAGAGTTACTTGCAGTGGTTTATGCCATTGACAAGTTTAGATCCTATTTAGTAGGTTCAAAAGTGATTGTGTATACTGACCATGCTGCTCTTAAATACCTACTCACAAAGCAGGATTCAAAACCCAGGCTCATAAGATGGGTGTTGCTTCTGCAAGAGTTTGATATAGAAATAAGAGACAGAAAAGGGATAGAGAACCAGGTAGCCGATCACCTGTCCCGGATAGAACCAGTAGCAGGGGCGTCCCTCCCTCCTACTGAGATCTCTGAAACCTTTCCGGATAAGCAACTCTTCGCCATTCAGGAAGCACCATGGTTTGCAGACAGAAAAGAGAAGAAGCATGAAAGACTTCTCTCAATACAGAGTCAAATAACACCCCCACATTCAAACTCTAAGTTTGGTGTTGGGAGGCCACAACCAAACTCTAACTTTAGTGTTAAGAGGCATTCATCATGCTCTGGGTATCTGTGAGGCTCCATGAGAGCCCACTATCAAGCTACTGACATTAAAAAAGCGCTTGTTGGGAGGCAACCCAATTTTACTTGTCTATATTAAATTTCTATTTTCCATTGTTATTTTATGATTTCTGTAGGTTGATGGTCATGTGAAGTCACAAAAACAATTGAAAAAGCAAAAACAAACTGAAAAATAGAATGAAAAACGGCACACCCTGGAGGAGAAGCCTACTGGCGTTTAAACGCTAGTAAAGGCAGCAGAATGGGTGTTAAACGCCCAGTCTGGCACCATTCTGGGCATTTAACGCCAGAAATGGGCACCAGACTGGCGTTTAACGCCAGAAATGGGCACCAGACTGGCGTTTAACGCCAGAAATGGGCACCAGACTGGCGTTTAACGCCAGAAATGGGCACCAGACTGGCGTTTAACGCCAGAAAAGGGCAAGAAGTTGGCATTAAACGCCAGAAATGGGCAGCAACCTGGCGTTTAACGCCAGGATTGGCAGCAGAGGGCGTTTTGCACGCCAAATTGGTGCAGGGATGAGAAATCCTTGACACCTCAGGATCTGTGGACCCCACAGGATCCCCACCAACCTCAACTCACTCTATCTCACTTCTTCACACCTTTTCATAATACTCTTCCCAAAATAACCTCTACCAATCACCTCCATTACTCCTCCAAAACCATCATACAAACCACCTACACCCACCCACTCAAATTCAAACCATCACTCCTTCCTTTTCCACATCATAACCACCTAAAACCCCCCTTGGCCGAACAATTCACACACCTCCATCTCCCCCATCTCTTCTTTTTTTTCCTCCTTTCTTTATTCTTTTGCTCTAGGACGAGCAAACTTTTTAAGTTTGGTGTGGAAAAGCTTAGCTTTTTTGTTTTTCCATAACCATTTATGGCACCTAAGGCCGGAGAAATCTCTAGAAAGAGGAAAGAAAAGGCAATTGCTTCCACCTTCGAGTCATGGGAGATGGAGAGATTCATCTCAAAGGTCCATCAAGACCACTTCTATGAAGTTGTGGCCAAGACTTCTCATTGAAGAGAACAAGCCCATCACTAAGAAAAGGATGGAGCAAACAAGAGAGCCCACTCATGGACCTCAACAAGAGCATGAGGAAATTCCTCATCATGAAATCTCTGGGATGCCTCAAGGGATGTATTTTCCTCCACAAAATTATTGGGAGCGAATCAACACCTCCCTAGGAGAACTAAGTTCCAATATGGGACAACTAAGGGTGGAGCACCAAGAGCATTCCATCCTCCTCCATGAAATTGGAGAAGACCAAAGAGTTATGAGAGAGGAGCAACAAAGGCAAGGAAGAGACATTGAGGAGCTCAAGCACTCCATAAGATCTTCAAAAGGAAGAACTAGCCGCCATCACTAAGGTGGACCCGTTCTTTAATTTTCTTGTTCTTTATTTTCTGTTTTTCAAATTTTTATGCTTTATGTTTATTTATGTTTGTGTCATATTACATGATTATTAGTGTCTAAGTGTCTATGCCTTAAAGCTATGAGAATGAATCCATCACCTTTCTTAAATGAAAAATGTTTTTAATTGAAAAAGAAAAAGAAGTACATGAATTTCGAATTTTAAAACAGTTTAATTATTTTGATGTGGTGGCAATACTTTATGTTTTTCTGAATGAATGCTTGAACAGTGCATATTTTTGAAATTGTTGTTTATGAATGTTAAAATTGTTGGCTCTTGAAAGAATGAGGGAAAAGGAGAAATATTATTTGATGATCTAAAAAATCATAAAATTGATTCTTGAAGCAAGAAAAAGCAGTGAATAGAAAGCTTGCAGAAAAAAAATGCGAAAAAAAAAGAGAGAAAAAGAAAAAAAAAGAGAGCAAGCAGAAAAAGCCAATAGCCCTTTAAACCAAAAGGCAAGGGTAATAAAAAGGATCCAAGACTTTGAGCATCAGTGGATAGGAGGGCCCACAGGAATAAAATCCTGGCCTAAGCGGCTAAACCAAGCTGTCCCTAACCATGTGCTTGTGGCGTGAAGGTGTCAAGTGAAAACTTGAGACTGAGTGGTTAAAGTCGTGGTCCAAAGCAAAAAGAGTATGCTTAAGAGCTCTGGACATCTCTAATTGGGGACTCTAGCAAAGCTGAGTCACAATCCGAAAAGGTTCACCCAGTTATGTGTCTGTGGCATTTATGTATCCGGTGGTAATACTGGAAAACAAAATGCTTAGGGTCACGGCCAAGACTCATAAAGTAGCTGTGTTCAAGAATCAACATACTTAACTAGGAGAATCAATAACACTATCTGGATTCTGAGTTCCTATAGAAGCCAATCATTCTGAACTTCAAAGGATAAAGTGAGATGCCAAAACTATTCAGAGGCAAAAAGCTAAAAGCCCCGTTCATCTAATTAATACTGATCTTTTTAGATGTTTTTGGAATTCATTGTATATTCTCTTCTGTTTATCCTATTTGATTTTCAGTTGCTTGGGGACAAGCAACAATTTAAGTTTGGTGTTGTGATGAGCGGATAATTTATACGCTTTTTGGCATTGTTTTTAGTATGTTTTTAGTATATTTTAGTTAGTTTTTATTATGTTTTTATTAGTTTTTAAATAAAAATCACATTTTTGGACTTTAGTATGAGTTTGTGTGTTTTTTTGTGATTTCAGGTATTTTCTGGCTGAAATTGAGGGACCTGAGCAAAAATCTGATTCAGAGGCTGAAAAAGGACTGCAGATGCTGTTGGATTCTGACCTCCCTGCACTAGAAGTGGATTTTCTGGAGCTACAAAAGCCCAATTGGCACGCTCTCAATTGTGTTGAAAAGTAGACATCCTGGGCTTTTCAGCAATATATAATAGTCCATACTTTGCCCAGGATTTGATGGCCCAAACTGGAGTTCAAAGTCAGCATAGAAATTTTGGCGTTTAACTCCAGAACTGGCACAAAAGCTGGAGTTAAACGCCCAAACTGGCACAAAAGCTGGCGTTTAACTCCAAGAAAAGTCTCTACACATGAAAGCTTCAATGCTCAGCCCAAGCACACACCAAGTGGGCCCTGAAAGTGGATTTTTACACTAAACACCCTAGCTTACTGATTTTCTGTAACCCTAAGTCACCAGTTTACTATAAAAACTACTTTTAGTGATTCATCTTGTACCTCATGACACTTTACACGTTTCATATTGTATTCTCTACGGCACGAGTCTCTAAACCCCATTTTTGGGGGTGAGGAGCTCTGTTGTTCTTCATGAATTAATGCAATTACTACTGTTTTTCATTCTATCACGCTTGCTTCTATTCTAAGATATTCATTCGCACTTCAACCTGATGAATGTGATGATCCGTGACACTCATCATCATTCTCACCTATGAACGCGTGCCTGATAACCACCTCCGTTCTACCTTAGATTGAATGCATATCTCTTAGCCTCATGATTCAGATCAGAGTCTTCGTGGTATAAGCTAGAATTATTGGCGGCCATTCCTGAGATCCGGAACGTCGAAACCTTGTCTGTGGTATTCTGAGTAGGATCTAGGAAGGGATGACTGTTACGAGCTTCAAACTCGCGAGTGTTGGGCGTAGTGACAGACGCAAAAGGATCAATGGATCCTATTCCGACATGATCGAGAACCGACAGATGATTAGCTGTGCGGTGACAGCGCATTTGGAACATTTTCACTGAGAGGACGGGAAGTAGCCATTGACAATGGTGATGCCCAACATAAAGCTTGCCATGGAAGGAGCCTTGCGTGCATGAAGAAGAAGATAGTAGGAAAGCAGAGATTCAAAAGACAAAGCATCTCCAAAGCCTCAACCTGTTCTTCATTACTGCATAACAAGTATTTATTTCATGTTCTTTTACTTTTTACAATTAAATCTGAGAATTATTGATATCCTGACTAAGAGTTACAAGATAACCATAGCTTGCTTCAAGCCGACAATCTCTGTGGGATCAACCCTTACTCACGTAAGGTATTACTTGGACGACCCAGTGCACTTGCTGGTTAGTTGTGCGGAGTTGCAAAAGTGTGATTGTAATTTCGTGCACCATTCATTCTGTTTTCTTTCAATTCAATTTGAGGTAATTCATGTAGATCTTGTTTTCTTTAATTGTTGTTGTTAATTCTTCACAATTATTTGTTGTTAGATTTGTCTCTTGTTGTTGATTTACTATGCTTTCCTTTTGTGCCTTCTAAGTATTTGATGAAATACTTGGTTGGATTTTAGAGTAGAATTTTATACTCTTGGCTTGGGAAGGTAACTTAGGAACTCTTGAGTTACTAATGTCCAAGTAATTGATGATTGGGAGCCATTGACTCTAGTTCTCACTAATTCAATTGGTGGAGAACTAGGACTTATGGACTTGGATTGATATAGCTCACTTGACTTTCCTTTACTACTAGTTAGAGGATGACTTAGTGGGATTGATCCTTGCCAATTCTCATGTTGTGGTTAGTGATAAGGATAGAGATCCTTGACCACCAAACCTTGCCAAGACCATTTTGCCATTTAAATTTCCATTATCATTTACTTTTCTTGTCTCTTATCCAAAATCCCAAAATATACAACTCATAACCAATAACAAGAACACTACCCTGCAATTCCTTTGAGAGACGACCTGAGGTTTAAATACTTCGGTTATTAGGATTATTAGGGGTTTGTACTTGTGACAAACAAATTTTTGTATGAAAGGATTATTGTTGGTTTAGGAACTATACTTGCAACGAGAATTTATTGTGAATTCTAAACCACACAAAAATCATTCATCAAAATGGCGCCGTTACTGGGGAACTGCAATGGTGTTATGTTATTGGTTATTGTATATATGTGAATAGTGTGAATAAGTTTGTCTTTTGCTTGTTTACTAGTTTTTGTTAGTTTTATTTTGTTTTTCCACTATGAATTCTCACTTTGGCTATGAATTTGGTTCTCACTATGTTGTAGGAAATGTGGACTTTAATGACAACATGTACCAAGGATGGAGCACTTCAAGATGGGAGGAGCCTCAAGGAATTTATTACTCCTATTGGCAACAACCTCCGGATACTTATAGGTATAATTCACATCCTAGTGCATGCCAATTCAATGGCTATGGTGACTCTTTTTGTGATAATAAAGCACCATCACCATATGCTTATGAACCTTATCCTCAACATGACTATCAACCATGCTCACAAGCCCATTTTTACCAAGCACCTTCTTGTGACCCACATCCATTGTATTACCAATCACCCATGCCATTTCCTTATGACCATTATGAGCAAGAACCTTTAGAACCACCACAACCCTATCATGATTACTACCAAGAACCACCTCAATATATACCATATTCATACTCTTACCAAGAAGAACCACCTTGTCACTATGAGCCCTCTCTCCAAAATAATGAACCCTCCTATCCACCCCAAGTCCCAATAGATGACTCTCTCACCTTGCTACTTCAAGGCCAAGCGGATATGCAAAGGAATACCCTAGAGTTTGTGACTAATTTGACTAAGGTAGTGCACACTTTAGCCTACCAATGCTTGAACACTCAAGGTGCTTCCGTGGCCACATGTGAGAAATCAAAAGATGAGCAATTCATGAAAGAGAAATTGGAAAATCCGGTGGAGAAGAAGGAAGAGTCGAGCTTTGTATTGGAGCAATTGGAGACGCTTAGGGTCATTGAAGAAAAGGAAGAAGTGGTTGAAGATCTAGAAGATGCGGAACCACCATGGAAGTCTCAACAACCTCCGGAGCATATAAAGATTGAAGAATATGAGAATGTTGATCAAGAGATGGACTCAATCATCAATGATTTCTTATTAATAATTGAATCCTCTCCCATGGGACGTGAAATTGAAGCTATTGAAGACAACTCAACACCAAATAATGTTGGTGATCTCATTAAAGACTCTTCCATCAAAGGTGAAGTTGATATGGAAGTAGATTTCATACAACCTCCCAAGTTTGACTTTATTGATGATGAGGAGGAATTGGAAGAAGTCAACAAGCTAGAAGAAGATGAAAGAAGTTGTCAAGAGGTGGAAATACCCAAAGAAGAGCATAAGGAAGTCGACCTTGCATTGTCTAAGTGTGGGGAGGTTTCCCTCCCTAAGCCACCATCCAACATATCATTCAAGTGGATAAAATCTTCAAACCTAAGCTTTACTTTCTCACATGAATATGGCTTGATTGAAACGGATGGACAACTTAGAGCTCTTTGTAGAATTAAGGGTAAAAAGGAGGTGTGTAGTGGTTGGAAGTTGGGAATTAGGCTCATTGAGGTCAAGTTCTCAAGGTATAGGACCTATGATTGGAGGAATTCTACTTTACATGGGTCAAAGGAGAAGACTTGGTGTGCTCAAGAGAATTCTATTTGTCAACCACCCGAACGGACAACTCATGAAGATCAACAAGAAGACGGGTGTGAAAATAAGATATGGGATCCCGGTTCGAAGCATGAAGACCAACTATGGGAACTCATATCTTGGGTGGAACTCCATCCAAACTTGGTGAAGATGGTTGGAACTTCTGTCAACCATTTGAGGAGCAAAGATCCTTGGGAATTCAAGGATGAGTATAAGCATAAGCCACCATGACAAAGAGCTCCCCAAATGTCCAACTTAAAGACTTAAACTAAAAGTGCTCTTTCCACCATGGTAAACTCTTTCCACTCTCTTGTAGTTTTGATTAATAAGTGAATTGAGTTACCATTGTAGGTAGTTTCTTTCCATCTACTTGTTTCAATAAATTGGTTGTAGGTTGCTTGTGGAGCAAGCTTCTTTTGCTTGCATTTGAAGATTCCCAAAGAGCCAAAAAGATTTTTGTCATTTTGTATTTTGAGCTAATTCTGAGTTGTAGGTAATATTAGGAGGATTTTGAGCTATTTTTGTTATTTCTGAAAAAAAAAGGGGGGTCAAGGACGCGTACGCACGCTGTGCGCGCACACGTCCATATGCGGACACAGGTCCATATATTTTCCAAAGAGTTGGGCCACTCTCGTGCCAATACTAGGCTAATCGCATAACCGCATCCACGCGTATGCGCATTATGCGCAGATGCGTCGCTATACATATTTGGCAATGCACGCGGACGCGCACATGCCGCGTGCACGCCAATCCGCTGAAGCAGTTTCCAGGCCTTCAACCCGAGAGTTGTGCTGAACCTGGGCCAGCATTGAGCCTCTAGCCCAACTCACCTCACGCGGACACGCACTGTATGCGTCCGCGCCCATGCCTACGTACCCCCCATCTACGCGGAGGCGCACCTGATGCTTCCGCGCCACTCACTCATTTTCCCAACCACGCGAACGCGCACGATGTGCGCACGCGTGGATTCAAATTCATATACCCCAAGGGACGCAAAGAACACAACAATCGCGCACCCTAACCCCCCTTTCTAACATTCTCTCTTATCCTTCTCGCTCCATAGCCACCACCCTCAGAGCTCACCGCCGCTGACCACCGCGCCGACGATGCCATTTCCATCGCCACCATTCTCTTTCCACTACTTCCCTCCTCTCTTCTCACTCACTCTCTCACCGCCTCTCTCTTTTTCTGCTTCACTCCGCCGCCACCAAGAACCGCCATGGCTAGCAGCCACTGCCGGCGAAGCCTTCAACCAACCATTTCTCTCCTCTTCCTCAGTTACCACCCATTTCCATTCTCACCCATTTCTGCTTCTACACTCCAGGTTTCCCCTGCCCCATTGCTCTGTTTCTTTACTGCTTTCATTAATTTTGATATGCTTAGATTAGATTAGTTAGTTGGTCAGTCCTGCATGATAGGCTAGATAGAAATAATTGCGGTTAGGTAGTTAGGATGTGGTTAGATGATTCTAGACCTGATAAGTGCTCCGTTTGTGTTCATTTTCTGAATGATGCTTGTTAGCTGAGTGTTGGTTAAGAGATTGTTCTGTGTACATGTTACTGCTTGTTGTCTCTGTTCCATGATTTTCCTGCTACCTTGCTTGATTGATGCTGCCTGTATGTCTGAAATCTATACTTGCCCATACTTACTGTAATTTTTGGATTGTTGTGACTTTTTTTACTGCTATTTGTCATCCGAAAACATTCGATTTACTGCCAGAATGCTGTCCAAATTTCTAGAAATTGTTGTGTTCTTCAACTTACACCCTAGGCATTGAACTTGGCACTCTTGGTTTGAGAGTTACTTACCTCACACCAAGTTCAATCCCTAGGTCACTTTGGCTAGCATCTCTGTGATTGTGTTGTTTCTCGTGATTTGCTTCGAACCTTCACAGGCTTTCACCTTCCAAGTTAATCGAATTCCTTTGGATTGTGCTTCACTCATCATTTGATTTAACTTGCGAATTTGTTGAATATGGTTCATGCATTTGCAACAATTGGTAAATTCAACCTGTGTAACTCTTTTTCATCCAAATTGACTTCTCACTTGTCTAGTTACACAAAATGCACTTTCGTTTTGTCAACACCAATTATTGCATAATCAATGACCGCGACCTTGATTGATGACTTGCTTTCAATTAATTACTTCTTTTGTAATCTCATATTTCATCATCAATGACTGCTTCCTCCCCATGTTTGTGAGTATGCTTGTTACCCAAACTTGTGATTCATTGCGATTAAGCAAATGACCATCATACCCCTAACCATTAAACCAGTTTTTTCTAACTTTTAACCTGCCTAACATGATGATTTTTCTTTTTAACTTTCAACTAACTCTTTAACCATTCTTTTTGGGTACGATGCTCATTGAGCTTAATGAACAAGCATTGTGCATATATCCCTTGAATTCTTGGTTTATGGCTTTTGTGTTAAGTGCTAATTCCTATTTCTTGTTTTCCAAGTTTCCTTCATTTTTAACTCACTTCATGTTAATATGCCATTTCTTGCTTTCCATTCCCCTATTTGCCTAGTTGTTTATATCATGCCATATTTACTTTCAGGATGGCCGATAGAAGAAAAGCAAAGGCTACTATCTCAAGAAAGAGGAAGAAATCTCAAGCCTCCACCCTCTCTTCTTATGCCAACTATGCAAAGAACCCACTTAATGAAGTGGATAAATAAAATCAGCTGCTACCGTCCACTGACACATACACATTTCCCAATCTTTACTGTGAGCTGTGTTTCCCCACCTATCAGAAGACAAAGCTGAATATTGAGAAGAAACTAGCCCTTCCTAATGACCTAAAGCGCTCCATTCATACCCGTATTTAGGGATTGGGCTTAGGGTTTGTTGATAGGGATTTGGGAAGGATAAACACTTCATGGGTCAAGGAGTTTTACTTCAACCTCTTCCGCACGACTCTTGAGTCAGTCCACCTACGGGGTGGGCAGGTTTTAGTGACTGAGGCTGCTATTGAGGGTGTTTTGCATTGTCTACCCTGGACTGGTGACACATGTGCATACCAGCAGGCAGAGATAGCTATAAATGCTATGACCTTTGATTATGAGGAGCTGAAGTGCATTATTGCCACAACAAACGCCCCTTGGGTGATGGACTCTAACAACCAAAGGCCCAAGGGGATGTTATTTGCTTATTTGTCTAGAGAGGCTAGGACTTGGCAGCAGATATTTGCCCACTATGTCCTTCCTACTACCCATTTTTCTGAGATTTTGATGGATATGCTTCTTTTGATTGGTTGTGTCATGGAGGGGAAGGAGGTATACTTCCCCCGATTGATCAGGTGAGCCATGTGGCGAGCACACATTCGTGGCCTACTACCATTTCCCACATTGGTCACTAGGATGATTGAGTTGGCAGGCGCCCCATGGAGGGACGATGACGTGACACCACCACCCCCAGACGACGACGAGAAGGAGGTTACTATTCCGTGGGGTACGTGGGTACACGAGAAGCCCCCATCCAGGCACCGCTCTCGAGCTAGAGCAGCAGTAGAGGCAGCTAGACCTTCATCTTCCATAGCAGCGATAGGACCCTCTTCTTCTTCAGCAGCAGTAGCACCTTTGCCACCACCACCAGCACCCGAGCCGACATATCAGCTAGTACAGTGCCTGTTTTGCTTCATGGAGCGCAGCGAGTATCGTATCATGCGACGTCTCGATTGCATAGACCAGGTGTTTGTATCACAGGGCATTGGGCTACCCCCTCTCCCTGACTCTCCTGCTTCCGATGAGGAGGATCACGAGGCAGAGCACGAGAAGGAGCATGTTGAGGAGCCGGTTCAGCAGGAGGCCCCTCCACAGACGCAGGCTACTCAGGAGACCCAGCAGCCCCCCGAGGAGCCAGTGCCCCAAACAGTGCCCCAGCTGGAGCCAGATGCGACTGTTGACCCTCACCATGAGCCCGATCAGTAGCATCGAGGACGATGCTTCATCTTAAGTGTGGAGAGGTCACCATCGTCGCCGTCGGTGGATTTGGTGAACATTTTCGAAAACTATCACTTAGTTCATCTTATTTTGCTTTATTTTGCACTATTTTGGGATTATTGTACATATTTGCTATTGTGGATACTTTTATTTTGGTTGTTGCACACTTTTATTGTATATATTGCATTTTAGCCTTGTGGTTGTGATTTGAAAATTGTTTTGAATTGTTGAAAACCTAGTTAAACCCTTTGCGCATAAATGAATTTGTTTTGATTGAAAAAGAGGGTAAACTAGGGAATTTTAGAATTTCTCAATCACAAATATTGCATTTGCATTTAGAATAAGCCTAGTCAAAACAATGAATTTTTCCAAAAGAATTTACCTATAGGGCACCACCCCAATTGATTGGAAAATTTTTGTGGAACTTGCATGAATTCATACTTTTGTGGATCATGTTTTGAGCTAAGAACATAAGATTGTGAGTTTTGAGCCTATTGTGTGGTTACATCGTATAACCACTTATTTTCCTTCTTGTGTGAATTGTTCTTTTCCTATGATTGTGATCCTTGATTTGTTTAATTCTATATGTCCAATTATTCCTTGTATTCATGCATTTATATGATTGAGGCCATTATTTCATTAGCTTACTTACCCAAATAACCTACCTTTTACTCTCCATTGTCAACCAATTTTGAGCCTACGTTAACCCAATTGTTCTTTATTTTAGCACATTACAAGCCTAAAGCGGAAAACAATAAAGTCCCTTGTTTGGATCTTTGATTAGCTTAGGCTAGTGAGAGTGTTTACTATTCAAGTTTGGGAAGATTTGGGAACATTAGTTGGGATAAAAGGACGCTTTGTATTCTTATATATTTGGGAATTGGGTGCATGCTCATGTATTAATCAATTGTTAAACCTTATGCATTGAGATTCTTGTATGTAGCTTGAAAGAAAGAAAAAAAATGAGAAAAACAAAAGAAAAAAAAGAAAAAAATATATAGAAAAAGAAAAGAAAAAAAATATGCATAGAAAAAAAAAGAGAAGAAAAATAATAAAAAGGGGACAAAATGTCCCAAAGTAAAGTCCAATAAGAGTCAATGCATAAGTGTTGTGAAAATCAAAAGAAAATGCATGAGTATGTGAAAAGTGAAGGATGGGTAGTTAGGTTAGTACTTAATTGTATAGGTCGTCATAGGTTAGGTGGGAAAGTTTAAGCTCATCAAAGATTCAAATTCTAGTCCACTTATCCATATATGATCCTACCTTGACCCTAGCCCCATTACAACCTTTGAGAAAGATCTCATGATATTTGTATGCATGCATTGGATGAGTGTTGATTGTTAGATGAAGAACAAACTTTGGAAAGCATGATTAGAGGAGAATTGAGTGAATCAACCCCTAAACACTTGAGTGAATAGAGCGGATACACATCTGGTGAGGTTTTGAGTGCTCAATTACATGTATTCGCCATAATCATTCTTGTTCATGCAAGTTTGTAAATCCTTTTGATAATTCAATACAATTGTGGGTTGAATTTAATTTCCATTGTTTGAGCCCTTATGCTTTCATATATGTTCTCTTGGAAGTTAAATTGTTTTGGCCAAGCAATTGCATTCATGATAGGTAGTTGCATTTAGATAGTTTGCATAGAGCTTAGTTCCATTGAATAAATGTCATACCCTTTGCTTCATTCTTGGTTTTGCATGAGGACATGCTAAGGTTTAAGTGTGGGGAGGTTGATAAACCCCCTTTTTAGGATTTATCTTGTGTTGAATTTAGAGCATTTTGATAACCTTTTCTCACATTTATTTAAAAAATTAGCATGATTTTGTGATTGTCTCCTTATTTGTGCTTAGATGTGAAAACATGCTTTTTAGACCTTTAATTTGATGATCTTTTATCTTCCTTTGATTTCACTAGATGCTTTGATATGTTTGCTAGTGATTTCAGATTGAAAAGGGCTAGGAAAGGATCAAAGGAGTGGAAGGAAAGCATACAAAGTGGAGAAATCATGAAAAGCTAAAGATTTGGAAAAGCCCGTGGCGCGCACGCGCACTATGCACCTACGTGCGGATTGAGAAATGCTCCAGGGACGCGTACGCGCACTGTGCGCGTACGCGTTGAAAGCTACACGTGATTTTTAAGGAAGAACTTGTGCCTGGCAATTTTGGAGGGTTTCTGGACCCATTTGGAGCTGAGTTTTTGGCAGGAAAAGGATAAATAGACCAAGGAATGAAGGGGAAATCATCAACCAATACACATGACACTTTAGATCTAGTTTTAGTTAGTTTTAGAGAGAGAAGCTCTCCCTTCTCTCTAGGATTAGGATTAGGATTAGGTTTAGTTCTTAGATCTAGGTTTTAATTCATGCTTTCATCTACTTCTACCTTTCAATTCCTTGTTGTTACATTCATCATTCTTCTATTGTTTGTTATAATTTCTTCTATTTTGTTTCTATGCTTTGTTGTAGATCTACTTTTGTTCATTCTGTTTTCTTTTAATTCAATTTGAGGTAATTCATGTAGATCTTGTTTTCTTTAATTGTTGTTGTTAATTCTTCACAATTAGTTGTTGTTAGATTTTGCTCTTGTTGTTGATTTACTATGCTTTCCTTTTGTGCCTTCCAAATGTTTGATGAAATGCTTGGTTGGATTTTAGAGTAGAATTTTATACTCTTGGCTTGAGAAGATAACTTAGGAACTCTTGAGTTACTAATGTCTAAGTAATTGATGATTGGGAGCCATTGACTCTAGTTCTCACTAATTCAATTGGTGGAGAGCTAGGACTTATGGACTTGGATTGATATAGCTCACTTGACTTTCCTTTACTACTAGTTAGAGGATGACTTAGTGGGATTGATCCTTGCCAATTCTCATGTTGTGGTTAGAGATAAGGATAGAGATCCTTGACCACCAAACCTTGCCAAGACCGTTTTGCCATTTACATTTCCATTATCATTTACTTTTCTTGTCTCTTATCCAAAACCCCAAAATATACAACTCATAACCAATAACAAGAACACTACCCTGCAATTCCTTTGAGAGACGACCCGAGGTTTAAATACTTTGGTTATTAGGATTATTAGGGGTTTGTACTTGTGACAAACAAATTTTTGTATGAAATAATTATTGTTGGTTTAGGAATTATACTTGCAACGAGAATTTATTGTGAATTCTAAACCACACAAAAATTATTCATCAGTGAGCAGGAAGTCCGCAATGGTTGAATTTATGGTCTTGAGGGACTCTACGACATATAATGTCATCCTTGGAAGGAGAACCATCAACGAACTGTCGGCTATTATTTGCACAAAGCTCCTGACAATGAAGTTCATGGCAGATGACAGATCGGTAGGATTAATCTGGGGAGACTTGAAAACGACGGTTGCTTGTGACAACACCAGCTTAACATTAAAGAAGAAATCAAAGGAGGCAATTGGGGTGTTCTTGGAAGATCTCGATGCCAGTATTGACGAGTACCCGAGGCCTGAACCACAAGGTGACCTAGAGAAATTCCGGTAGGGGATACGGACGATAAGTTCACGTTCGTGAACCGTAACCTCCCCCATGAGTTAAAGGAACCTTTGATTGATGTTATTAGATCTAATGGAGATCTCTTTGCCTAGACTCCGGCCAACATGCCAGGGATAGAGCCCCACTTCATGTCACATCATCTGCCGTGAAGCCGGAGGCCCAGCCGGTTGCACAGCAAAGAAGAAAGATGTCGTCAAAGAGAGTTGACGAGTAGCCAGGCAGATGACTAGCTTGTTGGAGGCCAGCTTCATTAGAGAATTTGAATACTCCACAAGGATATCAAATGTAGTGCATGTGAAAAAGGAGAATGGAAAGTGGAGGACATGTGTTGATTACTCAGATCTCAACATGGCGTGTCCCAAAGACTTATTTCTCTTTCCCAACATTGATGCCTTGGGGGACGTGACGGCAGGCTACAGATTTATAAGCTCCATGGATGTATATTCGGGATACAACCAGATCTCGATGCATCGGCTTGACAAGGACAAAACAGTATTTATAACACCAGTGGGAACTTACTGTTATAAGGTCATGCCATTCGGGCTGAAAAACGCGGGGGCGATGTACCAAAGGCTGATGAACAAGGTCTTCAGGGACCATATTAGCAAGTTAGTAGAGCTCTACGTAGATGACATGCTAGTGAAGACAGCCGAACCGAGCAACCTCATAACCAACCTAAAAGTCATCTTTGACTCACTCCGAAGGCACAACATGAGGCTGAATCCCCTGAAGTGCGCGTTTGCCATGGAAGTGTGGAAATTCCTTGGATTCATGATTACACAGAGAGGAGTAGAAGCCAACTCGGATAAGTGTGAAGCCGTTCTTCACATGATAAGCCTTGGATGCATAAAGGAAGTATAAAGACTAGCAGGGAGGTTGACAGCCCTATCTCACTTCCTCGGCACCTCGACAGCCAAAGCGCTACCTTTCTTTAACTTGATGAAGAAGGGGATGGCCTTTGACTGGACCCCGTCCTATGAAGAAGCTTTCAACCGCTTCAAGAAAATCTTGTTGGAGCCACTGGTTCTCAGGAAACCAAAAGAAAGAGAGACCTTGTACCTGTACCTGGCAGTCACAGAAGAGGCCATGGCGGCTGCCCTAGTCCAGGAGGAGAATAAGCAACAATAGCCTTTATATTTCATAAGTAAGGTCCTCCAGGGAGCAGAGTTGAGATATACAAGGCTAGAAAAATGAGCTTTTTCCCTGTTGATCCCTTCTCGAAGGTTAAAGCAATACTTCCAAAGGCATCCGATCACCCTGTGAACTGACCAAGCAATCCGACAAATCTTGCGGAAGCCTGACCTAGTGGGGTGAATGATAACCTGGCAATAGAGCTGTCTTAGTATGATATCCAGTACAACCCCCCGTCATTCAAGCAAAGTGCAAGCAATGGTTGGTTTCTTGGTTGAAGTGACCAGAGACACTTCCGAGGTCTCGAGCACACGGTGGAAGTTCCATGTGGATGGAGCTTCCAACCAAGCGTTCGGAGGAGCTGGGATCATTCTGGAAAGCTTAAAAGGAATAACTTACGAGCACTCTATCAAATTTGAGTTCCCAGTCTCTAACAATTAAGCCGAATACGAAGCCATGATCGGCAACTTGATACTAGCCAAGGAGGTCGGGGCAGCAAAGCTTGAAGTTAACAGTGACTTACAGGTCATGACAGCCCAAGTGAATGGGACATACCAAGTTCAAGACCTGTTATTGCAAAAATACCTAGAAAGAACCAAACAATTGTGCAATTTGAAGATTTAGTGGTCCAACATGTACCCAGGGAGAGAAATTTTAGAGCAAACCTTTTGTCAAAATTGGCGAGCACCAAGCCTGGAACAGCAAACCGATCTCTCATCCAAGTCTTGGTAAAGGAGTTGTTGGTGACCCTATGCTTGACCCAAAATCAAGAGGAACCTCCTTCTTGGATTAACTTGATCCAATATTTTCTCGAGAAAGGGAGCTGTCGGAAAATGAGAAAGAAGCCACGGTTGTGATAAGAGAGGCTGCCAAATACATAGTGGTACAAGAGCAGCTATACAAGAGAGGGCTCAACTAATCCTTACTGAAGTGCTTGCGGCCCGATCAGACAGAGTATGTCTTGAGAGAAATGTATGAGGGGTGTTGCAGACAACACATTGGAGGGAAATCCTTAGCTCAGAAGCTCATTAGAGCTGGCTACTATTGGCCCTCCATGATGGCTGATGCACGCGAGTTTGTTAAGAAATGCAGGAAGTGCTAAGAAAACGCAAACTTTCACAACACATCGGTAGAAGAGCTAAGCTCCGTTTTGTCCCCGCGACCCATCTCCCAATAGGGAGCAACCTGTTGGGCCCTTATCCAATGGCCTCGGGACAGGTCAAGTATCTAATTATACCCATTGATTATTATACCAAATGGGTAGAGGCTGAACCTTGGCAAGCATATCCTCTGCAAACTGCCAAAAATTCCTTTGGAGGCAGGTGATCGAGGTTTAGAATTTTAGAGGTTGTGGTATCAAATGATGAAACACAGTTTTTTGACAAGAAATTTGGAGAAGCCTTGTGAAGCCTTGGAATCAAACAAAAGTTCTCGTCCATAGAATACCCCCAGAGCAACGGACAAGCCGAGGCAACAAACAAGGTCATTCTGAGTGGGCTGAAGAAACACTTAGATCAGAGGAAGGGCTCCTGGGGAAACGAGTTAGACTTGGTCCTGTGGTCCTATAGAACAACACCACAATCCTCTACGGAGGAGACACCTTTTTGGCTTACTTATAGTGCAGATGCGGTGATTTTCATGGAAATCGGGGAACCAAGCCCAATACTACTCCTTGGAGGAGGTGACAAAGCAGCTGAGAAGGATATGATGGATGAGACTAGGGAGATGACCCACTTGTTGGAAGCAGCGCTGAAGCAGAGGTTAGCACTGCACTACAACCTCAGGGTCCATAACAAAAGGTTTGAGGAAGGCGACCTGGTGCTATGACGCAACGATATTGGTTGGTCGACCCTAGGAGAAGGGAAGCTCTCCCCTAATGGGGAAGGGACCTACAGGATAAAAGAAGTGGATGAAAAGGGTGCTTACAAGTAGAAGCGGTTGGACGAGAAGGAGATTTTGAGGACTTGGAATGCAATGAACCTTAGGAGATTTTACTCTTAAGGACTTGACGATCTCCTATCCAACCGGTTATCTTTCCTTTCTCTCAAGCTCGTTAATTGTCCCTACTTTCATTAACGAGGCTCATTGTTGAAAAACGTTTACATGTTGTATTTGAGATTTATTTATGTTTTGAGATCTATTCATTATAAGTTACCAAGTCATAAAATCGGTTTTCCGAGACTGATCACCACAGGAATTTCTGTGCAACGATATATGGATGTCCATCAAATTATGGCCAAATGGTTAAATGAATAAATGATATAGCAGTAAAGCAACTAATATAACATGCAAGATTAGTCATTAAAACCATTAAAACGGCAGTCCAAAAGGGCACCTCATCTTCCCAACAACAACAATAAAATGACAAGTTTAGGATTACAAATACAAAGGGCATCCCATCTGCCCAATAACAAAAAGGGTTTAAAGAAATATTACAAGTTTTAAAGCATGTCATTTTCTTGGAATATCAACAATCTTGTCATTTTAAATCATTTTAAAGGCACCAACGGTGGAAGTGTCGAAGTCGGGAGCAAAAAGCGGGACTTGAGCCTTGATCGCCTCCTCGGTAGCAGCAATGGCCTCCCGGGCATCTTTAAGGATATCCTTATTCTCCTTTTTCATGCTCGCAACCTCTTGACAAGCCGAGT
This sequence comes from Arachis hypogaea, assembly GCF_003086295.3. Classification (NCBI taxonomy): domain Eukaryota; kingdom Viridiplantae; phylum Streptophyta; class Magnoliopsida; order Fabales; family Fabaceae; genus Arachis; species Arachis hypogaea. Next base: position 88,541,776 of record NC_092048.1, on the reverse strand, counting down.
CTTCCGACTTCACGGCCCCTACCAACTTTTCCTCCAGCTCATTCACCTTGTTCTCTGCCACGGTGGCCCAGCCTTGAGCATCATTAAGTTATTTGGAGAGGGAGAGGTCACATTCATCGAGGCGATTGATTTCCTCGCTTGCCTCTTTCACCTTCTTCTCCTCCTCGGCATGTCAGGTCTTCATGGACTCCCCCTCAACCATCATGTTAGCGATATCTCTGTACAGCTCTATGTTTCCCAACCAAAACCTGGCACTAAGCCAAGACTATTTCCACTTTTATGGCAATAGCAGCAGCTCAGAGAAGGCTTCAGTACGTCCACCTCACTTGAGCGGCTAGATCTTCATCCCAGAAGAAATCCTCAGTGCTCGACAAGAGCTGGGAGTCAAAAAAGAACTCTGCATCAAAATTTTTCTCCATCATAGTGAGAACCTTCCCTGTGCTGGAGTCATTTTTTCTCTTTTTGGGGTTGGGGATGACGATCACTTCTACCTCTATCTCAATCACAACCCCTTTACCCCGCTCAGCCTCGTCGGGGGCAATGTTCTTGGAAGGTGTCTCAGTTAGAGGGCAGGATTGAGCTTCACCCTCGCTGGTCAGGGGAGCGTCGGATTCGGCAGTAGGGGGTGTCCGAGATATCCTCGTCACCTTTGGGAAAAAGGTAAGTCATCAGACGACTTAAAGAAGTGTACCTGATAAACCCCAATTTTATGGTTTATCTTGTGCTTAATTTGGGGGATTTTATCACCTTTTCTCACATTTATTCAATGAAATAGCATGGTTTTGTAATTCTCCCTAATTTTGTGCTTAAGTGTGAAAACATGCTTAGGCCTTTAAATTGATAATTTTAATTCACTTTAATTCCATTCGATGCCTTGATGTGGTTGTTGAGTGATTTCAGATTCATAAGGCAAGTATTGGATGGAAGAAGTGAAGAGAAAAGCATGCAATGTGGAGAATTCATGGAAAAACAAGGATTTGGAGTGCATACATCGGCGCGCATGCGTGGCATGACGCGCACGCGTGAATATGAGGTCGCTAGGCGACGCGTACGCATGACATGACGCGTACGCGTGAGAAGTGAAATGCCAGACGACGCGTACGAATGACCCATGCGTACGCGTCACAGCTCGCATGTGACCTCATTAAAGTGAAAACGCTGGGGGGCAATTTTTGAGCTGCCCAGTCCCAAATCCAACTCATTCCTGAGGATATTTCATGCAGAATTCAAGCTTGGACAAAGGGGGAGCAATTAGTTGTTGACTAGGAAGCATGTAGTTAGTTTCTAGAGAGAGAAACTCCCTCTTCTCTCTAGAATTAGGTTAGGATTAGGTTAAATTCTCTTAGATCTAGGGTTAATTTCTTGTCTTCATCTTGTTTTCTTTACAATTCCTTGTTGTAGTGTCTTGATTTTCCTATGTCTTCTTGTTAATTTCTCATTTTGGCCATTTTTATGTTGTGAACACTCTTGTCAATTTAAATTTCTTTTGATGCAATTTGAGATATTTCATGTTAATTTTGCTTCCTTTAGTTGTTGTTGTTGATTTCTTGTATGGGTAGTAGTAGATTTCATTAATTCTTGCAATTTATAATGCTTTCCTTTTATGCCTTCCAAGTGTTTGACAAAATGCTTGGTTGGATGTTAGAGTAGCTTTTTGAGCAATCTTGGCTTGGAAAGAGGAATTAGGCAATCTTGAGTCATGAATACCCAATTTAGATTGGTGATCTAGAGTGATTACTTAATATTGTTTCCATTGACTCTAATCTCTTGCTAATTCAATTAGTAAGTTGATTAGGACTTTTGGAGTGAGATTAACTAGTCCTATTTGACTTTCTCCCTATGTTGAAGATGACATTATACTTTCTTCCAATGTTGGAGATGACGAAATAGGATTAGCTCTTGTTAATTATTGTTATGAGTGACTAGGATAGAAAGCCTTAATTCTCAATCCTTGCCATGAATGTTTCTCTTTATTATTTGCTTCCTTTAATTGTTTGATTACATTTCTTGTCATTTATTTTCTTGCCCCTTTTATAAATCAACACCCCGTGTTTCTTCATAGCCAATAATTGAGCACTTCATTGCAATTCCTTGTGAGACGACCCGAGGTTTAAATACTTTGGTTAATTTTCATTGGGGTTTGTACTTGTGACAACCAATATATTTAAAATTTGATTTGAGGATCGATTGTCAGTTTGGACTATACTATCAACGGAATTATTTTGAATGAAATTCCTAACCATATGAAAATGCTCTTTCAAGTTTTTGGCGCCGTTGCTAGGGAAATTGCAATGGTGTTATATTATTGGCTATTGTATATATGTTGATATTGTAAATATATTTGCCTTTTGCTTCTTTGTTAGTTGTTTCTAGTTGTAAGATTTTGCTTCCTTTGTTTCTTATTAGCTTTTGTTTTTGTTTTCTCTTTCACTATGAATTCTCATCCCTTTGGTTATGAGTGATACACGGAAAACTTGTCTCGTAATAAATTTCTCTTCGGCAAGTGTACCGAATTTGTCGTCAAGTAAAAACTCACAATAGAGTAAGGTCGAATCCTACAGGGATTGATTGATCAAGCAACTTTAATTAGAGGACTGTTCTAGTTGAGCGAATCAGAATTTGAGTTGAGAATTGCAGAAAATTAAATGGCGGAAAAGTAAATAATAGAAAAGTAAATGCTAGAAATAAAAAGCTGAATGTAAATGACGGAAAGTAAATTGCAGAATCTTAAATGGGAATGAGGTAATTGCTCATAAAAGTAAATGACAGAAATTAAAGAGAATGGTTAAGATCAGAAATGGGGAGTTCATTGGGCTCAGGAGATGTTGCATTCTCCGGATCAATTTCATTTTCATCTCTTCCTAAATCAATGCACTCATTGATCTCCTTGGCAATCTTAAGTGATCGAATTACAATTCCTTGTAATTCAATCTCTCAAATTTTGATCAATAGCCAATTCCTTGGTCAATTGCTCATGAGAAGAGATGAAGTATGGTCACTGATTATACCACATGCATTTCCCAAATCAAGTGTTGAGAGGATTATAGTCACATATCCATCCAAACCCAATTTGGTCCAGCATGAGAAAGCATTTCTAGCATGATCTCTTCATTCCTCTTTCAAGGTTCAGAAGAGATCCAAGTTTGAATAGCTTCTTTTCCAAGATAACTACCCAATTGGATGAAGATTGAAAGCTTTCAAGTAAAATCAAGAGAAAAGATAAAAGAAGAATAATGAAAACTAGTATTGATCCATCAAATTACAACAGAGCTCCCTAACCCAATAAAAGGGGTTTAGTTGTTCATAGCTCTGGAAAATAAAAACAAAGATGGAGAATACATTATAAAACTAGAAGTGCAGAGAAAGTAAAATACAGAGAGTAGTTCTATGCCCAGAGGCTCCCTATATTTTCCAACTCCCTTTTTTAATTCAAAGCTACTCCTATATATACTACTCTTCTGTTCTTCTAGTTGGCTCTTCAACTCTTGGGTATGGGCCTTTGGATCTTGAGTTTGAAGTAGTTCTCTTCTTCATTGGGCTTGGCTTTACTTGCAGAGAGAAAGTGTGAAGTGGGCAGAGACTTTAGCTCAGGACATTAGTGGTGTTAACGTTCAGTGAAAATATGGGTTCGAGAACGTTAGTGACAATCACCTTTTTCACTAACGTTCCTCACCCAAGCAAGAGCCACGTTATCTTCAACGTTAGTGGCACAAACGTTGCCACTAACGTTGCCTCTTTGTCCTTCGCACACGTTATTGGGACTTGCCTTTCCCAATAACGTTGAGAAGTCTCCCCCTTCCCTACGTTAGAGTCCATGTTAACTTAGTTAACGTGGCTCTTTTAACGTAGTCTTGCCAACCTTCGAGAACGTTAGTGACACTTACCATTGTCACTAACGTTCCAATGTGCCCCTATTTCTCACATTAGAGTCCACGTTAACTAGGTTAACATGGCTTCTAACGTGGCCATGCTAGCCATCTCCAACGTTAGTGACAAAGTTGAGTGTCACTAACGTTGGCTCATCATTCCCTTATCCACGTTAGCTTCCACGTTAAATAAGTTAACGTGGGAGTTAACGTGGCTCATAGTGGCTTGTGTGGGCTCATTCCAACGTTAGTGACAATGTTGGGTGTCACTAACGTTGGCGATCACCTCCCTTCTTCACGTTAACTTCCACGTTAACTAAGTTAACGTGGGAGTTAACGTGGCTTATTGGGGCTTGTGTGGGTTCCTTCCAACGTTAGTGACAATGTTTGGTGTCACTAACGTTGTCGACCACCTTGTTTCTTCACGTTAGCTTCCACGTTAACTAGGTTAACGTGGGAGTTAACGTGGCTTATTGTGACTTGGCTAACGTTAGTGATAAAGTTGAATGTCACTAACGTTGGCTTCCCCCTTACTTTTTAACGTTAGAGGCCACGTTAACTAAGTTAACGTGGCAACTAACGTGGCTACTTATGAGCTTGGTCCAATATTAGTGATAATGTTAAGTGTCACTAACGTTGGCTCCATTTCCTTTCTTCCACGTTAGAGTTCACGTTAACTTAGTTAACGTGACTCTTAACGTGGGCAATGATGGCTTCGAGAGCGTTATTGGCAATTACTTTTCTCAATAACTTTGCAAGTTTCTCCCATTCCACGTTAGTGTTAACGTTAGTGTAACTAACGTAGCCACTAATGTGGTTCTTCTTTGCTTCCTTTGTCCTGAAATCAAGCAATAAAGTGCATCAAAGTTCTAATCTAAGTCATGGGAAATGCAACATCCAATTTGTCATTAAATTCATGCAAAATTCTCATGAAATCATGTAAAGTGCACAATGTATGCTTGAATCAAGATGTAAGTGAATATCTACCCAAAACTAGCTTATTTCCTAAGGAAATGCATGAAACTATCCTAAAAACAGTAAAGAAAAGGTCAGTGAAACTGGCCAAAATGCCATGGCATTACAACACCAAACTTAAAGCTTGCTTGTCCCTAAGCAAGTACTGGAACAAGAGAATGATGAATGGAATGCCAAGAGAAATGAGTCATTCTTGTGGAAGTCATGTCCCTGGTTTTATGGTGGTTTCATGCATAGCAACTTAGGTTCATTCCTGGCTTTCAGACCTTTATCATGTCCTAGAATACTCACTGTGATTGCATCCCATGAGACTTTTATTCATTGATCCTTTTGTTGTCATTTCAGGGCTTATTTTTGTTCTTAAGCTAAGTGCTCTGTAAGGGGGTGGTGCACGAAATTGTGATCTCCAGGCTCGAACAAATCCTGGTAATGGCTCCAAAGCTTGGTGCTCTGATCTTAATTCATAATTGTCACAACTTCGATACAACTGACCAGCAAGTGCACTGGGTCGTCCAAGTAATACCTTACGTGAGTAAGGGTCGAATCCCACGGAGATTGTTGGTATGAAGCAAGCTATGGTCACCTTGTAAATCTCAGTCAGGCAGATATAAAGTGATAATGGTGTTTTCGAATATGATATAATAAAATAGGGATAGAGATACTTATGTAAATTCATTGGCAGGGATTTCAGATAAGCGAATGGAGATGCTTTTCGTTCCTCTGAACCTCTGCTTTCCTGCTATCTTCATCCAATCAGTCTTACTCCTTTCCATGGCTGGCTTTATGTGATACATCACCATTGTCAATGGCTACTTTCGGTCATCTCTCAGGAAAATGATCCAATGCCCTGTCACGGCACGGCTAATCGTCTGGAGGCATCACCCTTGCCAATGGCTTCATCTTATCCTCTCAGTGAATAATATGCTCACGCACCCTGTCACGGCATGGCTATTCATCTGTCAGTTCTCGATCATGCTGGAATAGGATTTACTATCCTTTTGCGTCTGTCACTAACGCCCTGCAATCGCGAGTTAGGAGCTCGTCACAGTCATTCAATCATTGAATCCTACTCGGAATACCATAAACAAGGTTTAGACCTTCCGGATTCTCTTGAATGCCACCATCATTCTAGCTTACACCACGAAGATTCTGGTTAGGAGATCTATGAGATACTCATTCTAGCTTAATTCATGTAGAACAGAAGTGTTTGTCAGGCACGCGTTCGTAGGGGAGATGGTGATGAGCGTCACACATAATCATCACCTTCATCACATTCTTGGGTGCGAATGGATATCTTAGAAGCGAAATAAGATGAATTGAATAGAAAACAGTAGTACTTTGCATTAATCTTTGAGGAACAGCAGAGCTCCACACCTTAATCTATGGAGTGTAGAAACTCTACCGTTAAAAATACATAAGTGAAGGTCCAGGCATGGCCGGGATGGCCAGCCCCCTAAAACGTGATCAATAGTCTCCTAAGATGAATAATGGAATAAAACTGAGACCAAAGATGCCTAATACAATAGTAAAAGGTCCTATTTATAATAAACTAGCTACTAGGGTTTACATGAGTAAGTAATTGATGCATAAATCCACTTCCGGGGCCCACTTGGTGTGTGTTTGGGCTGAGCTTAAGTGTAGCACGTGCAGAGGCCATTTGTGGAGTTGAACGCCAGTTTCTGTGCCAGTTTGGGCGTTCAACTCTGGTTTTGGATTCTTATCTGGCGCTGAACGCCAGATTTGGGCAGAATGCTGGCGTTGAACGCCAGTTTACGTCGTCAATTCTTGGCCAAAGTATGGACTATTATATATTTCTGGAAAGCCCTGGATGTCCACTTTCCAACGCAATTAGAAGCGCGCCATTTCGAGTTTTGTAGCTCCAGAAAATCCATTTTGAGTGCAGGGAGGTCAGAATCCAACAGCATCAGCAGTCCTTCTTCAACCTCTGAATCTGATTTCTGCTCAAGTCCCTCAATTTCAGCCAGAAAATACCTGAAATCACAGAAAAACACATAAACTCATAGTAAAGTCCAGAAATGTGAATTTATCATAAAAACTAATGAAAACATCCCTAAAAGTAACTAGATCCTACTAAAAACATACTAAAAACAATGCCAAAAAGCGTATAAATTATCCGCTCATCACAACACCAAACTTAAATTGTTGCTTGTCCCCAAGCAACTGAAAATCAAATAGGATAAAAAGAAGAGAATATACTATAAATTCCAAACTATCAATGAAACATAGTTTCAATCATATGAGCGGGACTTATAGCTTTTTGCCTCTTGAATAGTTTTGGCATCTCACTTTATCCATTGAGGTTCAGAATGATTGGCATCTATAGGAACTTCAGATTTCGAATAGTGTTATTGACTCTCCTAGTTCAGTATGATGATTCTTGAACACAGCTTCTTTATGAGTCTTGGTCGTGGCCCTAAGCACTTTGTTTTCCAGTATTACCACCGGATACATAAATGCCACAGACACATAATTGGGTGAACCTTTTCAGATTGTGACTCAGCTTTGCTAGAGTCCCCAATTAGAGGTGTCCAGGGTTCTTAAGCACACTCTTTGTTTTTTTTTTTTGCTTTGGACCTTGACTTTAACCGCTCAGTCTCAAGTTTTCACTTGACACCTACACGCCACAAGCACATGGTTAGGGACAGCTTGGTTTAGCCGCTTAGACCAGGATTTTATTCCTTTAGGCCCTCCTATCCACTGATGCTCAAAGCCTTGCGATCCTTTTTATTTGCCCTTGCCTTTTGGTTTTAAGGGTTATTGGCTTTTTCTGCTTGCTTTTTCTTTTTCTTTCTATATTTTTTTTTTCGCCTAATTTTTTTCTTCTCTTTTTTTTTTCCTGCAAGCTTTGTTCTTTGCTGCTTTTTCTTGCTTCAAGAAACATTTTTATGATTTTTCAGATTATCAAATAACATGTCTCCTAGTCATCATTCTTTCAAGAGCCAACATATTTAACATTCTTAAACAACAACTTCAAAAGACATATGCACTGTTCAGGCATTCATTCAGAAAACAAGAAGCATTGTCACCACATCAATATAATTAAACTAAGTTCAAGGATAAATTCGAAACTCATGTAATTCTTGTTCTTTTGAATTAAAACAGTTTTTATTTAAGAGAGGTGATGGATTCATAGGACATTCATATCTTTAAGACAAAGTTACTAACTACTAATGATCATGTAATGAAGACACAAACATAGATAGGCACATAACATAGAAAACGAAAAACAGAGAAAGTAAGAACAAGGAATGAGTCCACCTTAGTGATGTTCTTGAGCTCTTCTATGTCTCTTCCTTGTCTTTGCTGCTCCTCCTTCTTTGCTTTTAGATCTTCTCTGATTTCATGAAGGATGATGGAGTGCTCTTGATGTTCCACCCTTAGTTGCTTCCAATAATTGTGTGGAAGAAAATGTATCCCCTGAGGTATCTCAGGGATCTCTTGATTTGCAATCAAATGTTCTACCACTGAGCTATAGACCCTTGATGGAAGCTTTTGTCTTCCCTTTCCTCTTTCTAGAGGCTTCTCTGGCCTTAGGTGCCATCAATGGTTATGGAAAAAACAAAAAAGCTATGCTTTTTTTACCACACCAAACTTAGAATGTTGCTCGCCCTCGAGCAAAAGAAGAAAGAATAGAAGAATAAGAAGAAGATATGGAGGAGATGGAGGGAGATGTGTATTCGGCCATATGGGTGGGATTGGGTGGGAAAGAGATGTTGAATTTTGAAGGAAAGTGGGTGTTTGGATGTGAGTAGTAAGGGGTTAATAGGGAAGAGTGTTTATTGGGAATAGAGGATGATTGAGAAGAGAAAAGAGAGTGAGTGGAGGTAGGTGGGGATCCTGTGGGATCCACAGATCTTGAGGTGTCAAGGCATTTACATCCCTGCACCAATTTAGGCATGCAAAATGCCCTTGCACACAACTCTGGGCGTTCAGCGCCAGGTTGGTGCCCATTTTGGGCGTTCAACGCCCATTTGCTGCCATTTCTGGCGTTGAACGCCAGGACCATGCTTGTTCTGGGCGTTCAGCGCCAGGATGCTCCCATTCTGGGTGTTCAACACCAGAACTATGCTCTGTTCTGGCGTTTGAACGCCAGACAGATGCTCCTCCAGGGTGTGATTTTTCTTCTGCTGTTTTTGATTCCGTTTTTGAATTTTTTGTTTATTTTGTGACTCCACATGATCATGAACCTAAGAAAACATGAAAAACAATAAAAATAAAAATTAGATAAACATTGGGTTGCCTCCCAACAAGCGCTTCTTTAATGTCAATAGCTTGACAGTGGGCTCTCATGGAGCCTCACAGATGTGCAGAGCTTTGTTGAGACTCTCCAACACTAAACTTAGAGTTTGGATATGGGAGTTCAACACCAAACTTAGAGTTTGGTTGTGGCCTCCCAACACCAAACTTAGAGTTTGACTGTGGGGGCTCTGGTTGACTCTGCTTGGAGAGAAGCTTTTCCTGCTTCCTCCCCATGGTTGCAGAGGGAGATCCTTGAGTTTTGAATACAAGGGAGTTCTCATTCCATTGAAGGAATATTTCACCTTTGTCAACATCAATCACAGCTCTTGCTGTGGCCAGGAAAGGTCTTCCTAGGATGATGGATTCATCCTCTTCCTTTCCAGTATCCAGGACTATGAAATCAGTAGGTATGTAAAGGCCCTCAACCTTTACTAATACATCTTCTACTTGTCCATAAGCCTGTTTTCTTGAGCTGTCTGCCATCTCTAGTGAGATTTTAGCAGCTTGCACCCCATAGATTCCCAGTTTCTCTATTACAGAGAGGGGCATGAGGTTTATTCCTGAACCAAGGTCACACAGAGCTTTAAAGATCCTAGTGCCTATGGTACAGGGTATTATGAACTTTCCAGGATCCTGTCTCTTCTGAGGTAATGTCAGTTGATCCAGATCACTCAGTTCATTGATGAACAAGGGAGGTTCAACTTCCCAAGCATCAATGCCAAATAATTTGGCATTCAGCTTCATGATTGCACCAAGAAACTTGGCAGTTTGCTCTTCAGTAACATCCTCATTCTCTTCAGAAGAGGAATACTCATCAGAGCTCATGAAGGACATAAGGAGGTTCAATGGGATCTCTATAGTCTCTAGATGAGCCTCAGAGTCCTTTGATTCCCCAGAGGGAAGCTCCTTATTGATCACTGGACGTCCCAGGAGGTCTTCCTCCTTGGGATTCACGTCCTCTCCTTTCCTCACATGTTCGGCCATGGCACTTATGTCAATGGCCTTGCACTCTCCTTTTGGGTTCTCTTCTGTATTGCTTGGGAGAGTACTAGGAGGGATTTCAGTGATCCTTTTACTCAGCTGGCCCACTTGTGCTTCCAAATTTCTAATGGAAGACCTTGTTTCATTCATGAAACGTACAGTGGTCTTAGATAGATCAGAGACTAGATTTGCTAAATTAGAAGCATTTTGTTCAGAGTTCTCTGTCTGTTGCTGAGTTGATGATGGAAAAGGCTTGCTATTGCTAAACCTGTTTCTTCCACCATTATTAAAGCCTTGTTGGGGCTTTTGATCCTTCCATGAGAAATTTGGATGATTTCTCCATGTTGAGTTATAGGTGTTTCCATAAGGTTCACCTAAATAATTTACCTCTGCTATTGCAGGGTTCTCAGGATCATAGGCTTCCTCTTCAGAAGATGCCTCTTGAGTACTGTTGGATGCAGCTTGCATTCCATGCAGACTCTGAGATATCATATTGACTTGCTGAGTCAATATTTTATTCTGAGCCAATATGGCATTCAGAGTATCAACCTCAAGAACTCCCTTCTTCATAGGCGTCCCATTGATTACAGGATTCCTTTCAGAAGTGTACATGAACTGGTTATTAGCAACCATGTCAATGAGTTCTTGAGCTTCTGTAGGCGTTTTCTTTAGGTGAATGGATCCACCTGCAGAAGTGTCCAGTGACATCTTTGATAGCTCAGATAAACCATCATAGAATATATCCAGGATGGTCCATTCTGAAAGCATGTCAGAAGGACACTTTTTGGTCAACTGTTTGTATCTTTCCCAAGCTTCATAGAGAGATTCACCTTCTTTCTGTCTGAAGGTTTGAACATCATCTCTAAGCTTGCTCAGCTTTTGAGGAGGAAAGTACTTGGCTAAGAAAGCCGTGACCAGCTTATCCCAAGAGTTCAGGCTGTCTTTAGGTTGAGAATCCAACCATAATCTAGCTCTGTCTCTTACAGCAAAAGGGAAAAGCATGAGCCTGTAGACTTCAGGATCTACTCCATTAGTCTTAACAGTATCACATATATGCAAGAATTCAGTTAAGAACTGAAAAGGATCTTCAGATGGAAGTCCATGAAACTTGCAGTTCTGCTGCATCAGAGAAACTAATTGAGGTTTCAGCTCAAAGTTGTTTGCTCCAATGGCAGGAATGGAGATGCTTCTTCCATGTAAATTGGAATTAGGTGCAGTAAAGTCACCAAGCATCCTCCTTGCATTATTATTATTTTCGGCTGCCATCTCCTCTGCCTGTTCGAAAATTTCTGAAAGGTTATCTCTGGATTGTTGTATTTTAGCTTCTCTTAATTTTCTCTTCAGAGTCCTTTCAGGTTCTGGATCTACTTCCACAAGAATGTTCTTATCCTTGCTCCTGCTCATATGACAAGGAAGAATGGCCAGAAAAATGATAATAATAATAGAGATCCTTTATACCACAGTATAGGGATCCCTTTGTGAGTGGAAGAGAAGGGGGAGACAAAGAATGTGATGTAAAGGAAGAAATGCAACTGTACGAATGGAAGAGATGTGAGATGAGATGTTAGGATATGAATGAATAAATAGAATAGGATGGGGGAGGGATAATTTTCGAAAATTATTTTGAAAAAGAGTTAGTGATTTTTGAAAATGGTTTTTTTGAAAATTTGTTAGTAATTTTCGAAAATTAAGTTTTAAAAAATTAAAATAATTAATAAATTAAAAAGAAATTTTGAAAAAGGGGAGAGATATTTTCGAAAATTAGAGAGAGAGAGTTAGTTAGGTGGTTTTGAAAAAGTTAAGAAACAAACAAAAAGTTAGTTAGTTAGTTGAAACAAATTTTGAAAAGATAAGAAGTTAGGAGGTTAGAGAAGATATTTTGAAAAGATATTTTTGAAAAAGATAAGATAAGAAGATATTTTTGAAAAGATATGATTGATGTTAGTTTTGAAAAAGATTTGATTTTTGAAATCACAATTAATGACTTGATTCATAAGAAATCACAAGATATGATTCTAGAACTTAAAGTTTGAATCTTTCTTAACAAGCAAGTAACAAACTTCAAATTTTTGAATCAAAACATTAATTGATTATGTTATTTTCGAAAATTTGGTCTAAAAATAAGAAAAAGATTTTTGAAAAATATTTTTGGAATTTTCGAAAATAACTAAGAATTTTGAAAAAGATTTGATTTTTGAAAAAGATTTTGAAAAAGATAAGATTTTCAAATTGAAAATTTGATTTGACTCATAAGAAACAATTTTATTTTAAAAATTTTTGAAAAAGTCAATCCAAATTTTCGAATTTGATGAGAGAAAAAGGGAGAGATATTTTTTTGATTTTTGAAATTTTTATGATGCAAGAGAAAAACACTAAAAGGATGCAATGCATGAAATTTTTAGATCAAAACATGTGATGCATCCAAGAATGCTATGAATGTCAAGATGAACACCAAGAACACTATGAATGTCATGATGAACATCAAGACACAATTTTGAAAAATTTTTAATGCAAAGAAAACATGCAAGACACCAAACTTAGAATTCTTTAATGCTTACGCACTAAGAATTCAAGAATGCATATGATAAACATGAAAAGACACAAAACAAAAAATCATCAAGATCAAACAAGAAGACTTACCAAGAACAACTTGAAGATCATGAAGAATACTATGAATGCATGATATTTTCGAAAAATGCTAGATGCATATGCAAGTGACACCAAACTTATGATATGACTCAAGACTCAAACAAGAAACAAAAAAATATTTTTTTGATTTTTATGATTTTCTAATTTTTTTGGATTTTTTTTTTCGACAATAGTATGAAAAAGAAAAAAATAAGGAGTCCAAAATTTTTAATATGAATTCCAGGAATCTTGCCATGTTAGTCTAAAGCTTCAGTCCAGGAATTAGACATGGCTCACTAGCCAGCCAAGCTTTCAAAGAAAGCTCCAGTCCAAAACACTAGACATGGCCAATGGCCAGCCAAGCTTCAGCAGGTAGATCAGGAACAGTAGCAGGTGGATTAGCTCCAACTAGCTTGCTCTTGATAACAAATTGCAAGCCTCAGTCCAAAAGAATTTAGACATGGCTTTACAGCCAGCCAGGCTGCAACATATAATTACATGGGCTGGAGTGATTAGTTGAATACCAATCCCAAAGTAGTTTGGGTATGGCTTTACAGCCAGATATGATTCAACATATTTCATGAAACACTAGAATTTATTCTTAAAAATTTTGAAGCCATAGAATAATTTATTTTTGAAAACATTTTTATTTTTTTCGAAAACAGATGAGAAAATTTTAGAAATTTTTTTGAAAAATTTTTGAAAATAAAATAAAAAGAAAATTACCTAATCTGAGCAACAAGATGAACCGTCAGTTGTCCAAACTCAAACAATCCCCGGCAACGGCGCCAAAAACTTGGTGCACGAAATTGTGATCTCCAGGCTCGAACAAATCCTGGTAATGGCTCCAAAGCTTGGTGCTCTGATCTTAATTCATAATTGTCACAACTTCGATACAACTGACCAGCAAGTGCACTGGGTCGTCCAAGTAATACCTTACGTGAGTAAGGGTCGAATCCCACGGAGATTGTTGGTATGAAGCAAGCTATGGTCACCTTGTAAATCTCAGTCAGGCAGATATAAAGTGATAATGGTGTTTTCGAATATGATATAATAAAATAGGGATAGAGATACTTATGTAAATTCATTGGCAGGGATTTCAGATAAGCGAATGGAGATGCTTTTCGTTCATCTGAACCTCTGCTTTCCTGCTATCTTCATCCAATCAGTCTTACTCCTTTCCATGGCTGGCTTTATGTGATACATCACCACTGTCAATGGCTACTTTCGGTCATCTCTCGGGAAAATGATCCAATGCCCTGTCACGGCACGGCTAATCGTCTGGAGGCATCACCCTTGCCAATGGCTTCATCTTATCCTCTCAGTGAATAATATGCTCACGCACCCTGTCACGGCACGGCTATTCATCTGTCGGTTCTCGATCATGCTGGAATAGGATTTACTATCCTTTTGCGTCTGTCACTAACGCCCTGCAATCGCGAGTTAGGAGCTCGTCACAGTCATTCAATCATTGAATCCTACTCGGAATACCACAGACAAGGTTTAGACCTTCCGGATTCTCTTGAATGCCGCCATCATTCTAGCTTACGCCACGAAGATTCTGGTTAGGAGATCTAAGAGATACTCATTCTAGCTTAATTCATGTAGAACAGAAGTGTTTGTCAGGCACGCGTTCGTAGGGGAGATGGTGATGAGCGTCACACATAATCATCACCTTCATCACGTTCTTGGGTGCGAATGGATATCTTAGAAGCGAAATAAGATGAATTGAATAGAAAACAGTAGTACTTTGCATTAATCTTTGAGGAACAGCAGAGCTCCACACCTTAATCTATGGAGTGTAGAAACTCTACCGTTAAAAATACATAAGTGAAGGTCCAGGCATGGCTGGGATGGCCAGCCCCCTAAAACGTGATCAATAGTCTCCTAAGATGAATAATGGAATAAAACTGAGACCAAAGATGCCTAATACAATAGTAAAAGGTCCTATTTATAATAAACTAGCTACTAGGGTTTACATGAGTAAGTAATTGATGCATAAATCCACTTCCGGGGCCCACTTGGTGTGTGTTTGGGCTGAGCTTAAGTGTAGCACGTGCAGAGGCCATTTGTGGAGTTGAACGCCAGTTTCTGTGCCAGTTTGGGCGTTCAACTCTGGTTTTGGATCCTTATCTGGCGCTGAACGCCAGATTTGGGCAGAAGGCTGGCGTTGAACGCCAGTTTACGTCGTCAATTCCTGGCCAAAGTATGGACTATTATATATTGCTGGAAAGCCCTGGATGTCTACTTTCCAACGCAATTGGAAGTGCGCCATTTCACGTTCTGTAGCTCCAGAAAATCTATTTTGAGTGCAGGGAGGTCAGAATCCAACAGCATCAGCAGTCCTTCTTCAACCTCTGAATCTGATTTCTGCTCAAGTCCCTCATTTTCAGCCAGAAAATACCTGAAATCACAGAAAAACACACAAACTCATAGTAAAGTCCAGAAATGTGAATTTATCATAAAAACTAATGAAAACATCCCTAAAAGTAACTAGATCCTACTAAAAACATACTAAAAACAATGCCAAAAAGCGTATAAATTATCCGCTCATCAGGGGGCAACTCTTTAAAATAAGCTTTCAGCCAACACTCCCGAACCAATTGGTTCAAGGTGCTAAGTGTTGAAGCACCCGTAAGGACTTACTTGCTCAAGTCTCTCCCCTATACATACACACCACAGGCACATGGTTTGTTTGTTTTCTTTCTTGAGACCTTGGTGTCTAGCACCTCTTTGGGTTACTAAATGCTCTGTAGTGAAGGTTACTCTTGATAGTGGACTTTCAGCTGATAATCCCAAGGTAGTTAACCCAAGTTACCAAGTGATAAGGTACCCCTAAGAGCTTATTCATCCAAGTAGATCCCTCACACAGGAGCACCACAGACACATGTCTCAAGATTAAAAACCATTGGTGCCTAGCCTTATTGCTTGTTCTTTTTCTTTTATTCCTCAACTTTGATTGTTTTTTCCATTTTTCTTATTAGGATCTTCTTATTTAGCTAGTCTTATGGGGTGTGTCTCAAGCATAGTATTCATGACAGATAGTTGTCCTCCCACCTTGTGGTTGAACCAACTTAGCTAACTTATGACTATACCATAAACTCATGAACTTATTCCATAGTATGAACTCCTCTCTAGTCTTTTGAAACACTCATTCTCTTTTTCATTTGATTCAAAAGGACAAGCATACAAGTAAGCAAAGTAAGGATGCAGTGACATAAAGACTAGCAATCATAGACCTCTTCAACCAAAAACTTAAAAGACAAAATAAAAATAATTCAAACTAACATGGAAGCAAGTTCTATTTCATACAAGATCTTCCTTATTTAAAGCATAGAGAAAGATGGACCAAAGAAGGAACTCCACCACCTTTTACTCATGTGGTTGCCTGATGAGCGGAAAATTTATACGCTTTTTGACATTGTTTTTAGTATGTTTTTAGTAGGATCTAGTTACTTTTAGGGATGTTTTCATTAATTTTTATGTTAAATTCACATTTCTGGACTTTACTATGAGTTTGTGTGTTTTTCTGTGATTTCAAGTATTTTCTGACTGAAATTGAGGGACTTGAGCAAAAATCAGATTCAGAGGTTGAAGAAGGACTGCTGATGTTGTTGGATTCTGACCTCCCTGCACTCAAAGTGGATTTTCTGGAGTTACAGCACTCAAAATGGTGCGCTTCCAATTGCGTTGGAAAGTAGACATCCAGGGCTTTCCAGCAATATATAATAGTCCATACTTTGCCTAAGTTTAGACGATGCAAACTGGCGTTCAACGCCAGCTCTCTGCCCAATTCTGGAGTTCAGCGCCAGAAAGGGATCAAAAACCAGAGTTGAACGCCAGAAATGGATCAAAACCTGGTGTTCAACTCCACAAATGGCCTTTACACGTGGAAAGTTAAAGCTCAGCCCAAGCACACACCAAGTGGGCCCCGGAAGTGGATTTATGCATCAATTACTTACTTTTGTAAACCCTAGTAGCTAATTTATTATAAATAGGACCTTTTACTATTGTATTAGACTTCTTTGGACGCCTGGCTCTTAGATCAGAGGGGCTGGCCATTCGGCCATGCCTGGACCTTTCACTTATTTATTTTCAACGGTAGAGTTTCTACACTCCATAGATTAAGGTGTGGAGCTCTGCTGTTCCTCAAAGATTAATGCAAAGTACTACTATTTTCTATTCAATTCTTCTTATTTCGCTTCTAAGATATTCATTCGCACTTCAACCTGAATGTGATGAACGTGACAATCATCACCATTCCCTATGAACGCGTGCCTGACAACCACTTTCGTTCTACATTAGATTGAATGAATATCTCTTAGATCTCTTAATCAGAATCTTCGTGGTATAAGCTACAATGATGGCGGCATTCAAGAGAATCCGGAAGGTCTAAACCTTGTCTGTGGTATTCCGAGTAGGATTCAATGATTGAATGACTGTGACTAGCTTCAAACTCGCGAGTGCTGGGCGTTAGTGACAGACGCAAAAGGATAGTAAATCCTATTCCAGCATGATCGAGAACCGACAGATGAATAGCCGTGCCGTGACAGGGTGCGTTGACCATTTTCACTGAGAGGATAAGGTGAAACCATTGACAAGGGTGATGCCTCCAGACGATTAGCCGTGCCGTGACAGGGCATTTGGATCATTTTCCCGAGAGAAGACCGAAAGTAGCCATTGACAATGGTGATGTATCACATAAAGCCAGCCATGGAAAGGAGTAAGACTGATTGGATGAAGATAGCAGGAAAGCAGAGGTTCAGAGGAACGAAAGCATCTCTATTCGCTTATCTGAAATTCTCACCAATAAATTACATAAGTATTTCTATCCCTATTTTATTAATTATTTTCGAAAACTCCATTACTATTTTATATCCGCCTGACTGAGATTTACAAGGTGACCATAGCTTGCTTCATACCAACAATCTCCGTGGGATTCGACCCTTACTCACGTAAGGTATTACTTGGACGACCCAGTACACTTGCTGGTTAGTTGTGCGAAGTTGTGAACCATGGTATTGGCATCATATTTTTGGCGCCATCACCAGGGAAAGAAAGAGCAATGAATTTCACATAATCAAAGTGTAATCACAATTTCTGCGCACCATTGCCCATGCTCTCCTCCTTGCTTGTCCTCCTTGTGTCCCTCTTGAGTGCTCGTACTCCCATTCCCTTTGCTTTTTCCAATCAACTTCTTCCAGAAACCACCATCTTCCATTTTCTTCTTTAGTGTTTCCTTCTGCTGTTTTACCTTCCTTTCTTCTTGTTCTACAAAATCTTTTTGGACTTCATCATATGTAGGGATGGCATAGTGTAGATGATGCATATGATTAGACATGTAGTTCAACTTGGCCTGAGTGTTTATGTTGAACTCCTCCCTATGTAGTTGCCATCCTTCATTAAGTACAGTGAACTCATTGAATGCTTTCATCTGAGCTATTTGCTGCTGATTGAGTTCTTGCAAGTGCTTATCTTGACATTTTTGCCTCTCAGTGACTTGGTGGATGGCTTGAGTGAGCTGGGAGTATTGTTCCTGTTGCTGCTCCATTTGTTGTTTCTGCCATTCTTCTTGTCAGCTCATCCAGTTGGACTGAAGGTTTAGTATTTGCTCTTGTCCTTCCATCTGTCTCGTCCCTAAATCTTCAATGGCTCTTAGAAGGTGGTTCATATTCAAGTCGGCTGGGTCATGATGCTCTTCTTGTTGGTATTCTTCCTGATGATGCTCCTCTTGGTGAGCTCCTTCTTTCACTTTTAGCTTCCCTATTTGTGGCCTTCTTTGTTGCTGAGCAGGTGTAGTATAGACCAGATGCTGGATTGTCATTAGCCTCCCAGGGTTCACCCAGTCTGGATTGCTATCCTCAAAGACCACCTTGGCCTTTGTGCACAATCTGAGAATGGTGCTGGAGTACCAAAGACTGGCACCTAATTCAAGTTTCTCAGCTGAATCTTGAATTCCCTCAGCTATCAGTTCATGCACATTGATTTCTCCACCTTGTACTAGGCAATGTACCATAGTTGCTCGATTAATATTGACCTCTGAATTATTTGCAGCTGGGAGGATAGACCTCCTCACGAGTTCAAACCACCCCTTGGCTTCTGGGCTAAGGTCTCCCCTCTTGATGAACCGGGGTCTCCCATCTCCATACCTTTCCCAGTCAGCTGCTATAACACAGATGTCAGTCACGATTTCTGTGAGCTCATCATTGTCTTAGCTTTTACTTATCCTTGCATGATAACTGGGCTCATCAAAATATGGTGATTTCAGGTGAAGAGTTCTTGTTATAGCATTTGGGCTGAAGTCCACCTCCTTTCCTCTTACATAGCTTTTGAAGGTTGGAGCTCTGGTTTTGTCTTCTCTAACCATATTTGCGTAGAACTCTTTGATGAGGTTTGCATTGATCTTCCCCTCTGGATCAGTGAGCCTTTGCCACCCTCTTTTTTCAATTTTCTCCCGAATCTGTGGGCACTCGTCTTCATTGAATTGGAAGGTCAACTCGGGCAGTATCTTTTTGAGCTTTATCCGCTCAAATTTACGTTTATGGAAGGCAGTTTTGAATCTCTTCTCATCGAAAAGAATGCTCTCCATTGGTTCCTTCCTTTTTTGCCTCTTGGAGCTTGACGATGCCATGAATTTGAGTTTCTGTGTGAGGGGATTGGAAGGTAAGGATAGATGAGGAGTTTGGTTGGTTAGGATGAGGTGTGATGAAGAGATTTTTGGACGCCAAAAGTGTGAAGTGTGGAGAGTGGGAATTTGAGTGTGAGGGGTAAGTATGCACTAAGACTCACTTATATAGGGAGATTGTGAGTGAATGGAGGGTGTGGATTGATGGAATGGTTGCTTGATGGACGGTTGGGGTTGTGCATGGAGAAAGGACAAGGATCATCACTTTATGAGGGTTATTGGTTCGGTCTTCAAGAGTCTCCTTTCTTCAATGTTGCATGGCAATATTTTCCAATGCATTCCTTCTTGAGACAAGTGTGTAGTTTCTCTTCATGAAGTGGCCGAACATTTCTCCTTTAATTGTCCAATCAATCTCCTTCAATGCTCCTCTCCTTTTCCGTATAAAGATCAAATAAGAAAAGTAAGAATTAATATCATAAAAAAGATCAATTTAAATTTTACGGCTAGAACAATAAAAAGAAGAAAAGATTTTGTTTATTCATGAACTCCAACTTACTAACTAACTGTGTATCTTTATATGCACATTGGTGGCACCATGGGGTGATACCAAACTTAGTTTGGAACACTGTGACAAAAAGTTCTGTTCAAAGCTCCAAGACTAGCATACTCTCAGTTGCATTCATGCTTTCTTGGCATGCTTTGAACACCAAACTTGTTCTTCACTATATACTGCAATATAAGGATTTCACCAAGTGTTTGTCAAGTTTGGGTTGGAATTCATGAATATTGACTTATTCACTAGTAAAAGCTCATAAAACATGGGTTACCTCCCATGAAGCGCTTCTTTAGCGTCACTAGCTTGACGTTTCTCCTTCATCAGGGAGGTTGATAATGCTTCAAGTCCTCCCCTCTTGCCTTGGACTTATATCCATTGGTTGTATCAATGATCTCTACATGTTTCAAGGAGAGAACTCTGTTGATAGTGAAGACCTTAGGTAACTGAGATGGTACAGTGGGAAGATTAGGGGGGATATCTGGGAAGTAAGCTGAGATCACTTTATCCCCTGGAGAGAAGTCCTCTGTAGGGATCTTCTTGTTCCTCCACTCCCTTGGTACCTTCTTCTTTGTCCCTTTTGATGTTGCCTTGCTTTTTGTGACTTCTTCTTCTAATGGAATTTTGTTGTTGTTTCCACATGTCTCTGGTGGTTTAGGTTCCTCCAGCTTTTCCTTGAGTTGTGACAACTGCTTATTTCCTTGTTCATCTACCAAGGGCTTTCCCAGATGGGCTGGTTGTGCTTCAGTGCTTGCTTCCTCTGTCAGCATCTCATTATGATCTTTGCTTGGTTCTTTATTTTCTTGGTCTGATTCTTGTGAGAGTTTGAAGACATTAAAGCTGAGTCGTTCATCATAGATCCTCAATATTAGCTCCCCTCGCTCCACATCTATGAGTGCTCTGGCTGTAGCTAGGAATGGTCTTCCCAATATGATTGGGTGAGTGTGACTCTCTTCCATGTCCAAGATGACAAAGTCTGTGGGAAGAAAGTACTTCCCAACCTTTACCAATACATTTTCCACCACTCCTATTGCTTGTTTTTGAGTTTTGTCTGCCAGCCTTATGACTACATCTGTGGGCATTATCTCATTGATCTTCAGCCTCTTCACCAGGGATAAGGGCATTAAGTTGATGCTTGCTCCCAAATCGCAGAGTGCTTTATCAAACATTGTTTCTCCTATGGCACATGGGACATGAAAATTCCCTGGATCTTTTCTTTTCATAGGCAACTGTGGTTGAATGAGGGCACTGCACTCCTTGTTCATCACTATAGTTTGGCCTCCCTTGAGTGAGCTTTTCCTGGGAAGCAGCTCTTTCATATACTTGATGTTTGCAGGCATTTGTTGAATAGTCTTGATGAATGGTATGTTGACATGCAGAGATGCAAACAAATCTAGAAACTTTGAGTATATTCTCTTCTCCACAGCACCATTGAGCAGTTGGGGAAAAGGTGCATAGAGTCTCAGCAGCTCCTGTTGTGAGATTTCTGGTTCTTGATGATCTTTTTCTTTCTTCTCTACTGAGGTATCTTCAGGTTGTTCTGACAGCTTGCTTGGCTTGTCCTCAGTCTCCTTATCACTTATAGTGACCATCTTACAATCTTCCCATCTTACTTTCTTTGTTTCACCTCTCGGATTTTTCTCTATGTCACTTGGGAATCCATTTGTGGGTTTGGGAATTTGCTCAGAGAGATACCCCACTTGAGATTCCAACTTCTTGATTGTGTCTCCCTGGTTCTTGAAACTGGCTTGCACTTCCTCCTTGAATACCTTGTTGTCTTAAATCTCCTTGCCTATGCCTTCAAGTAGATTCTTAATCCTTGAGAGTCTATCATCAAATGATTGTAGATCGTGATTAGAGGTGGAAGGATGAGGTAAGTTGTTTTGGTTTTGATGTGGATGTGGAGAGGTGTTGTTATTGGGGTGTTGATATGGTCTAGATGTGAAATGTTGGTGGCTTACATTGTTGGGATTTGGGCGTCTTTGATCAAGGCTTTGGTCTTGTTGATTTCCCCACCCAAAGTTTGGGTGATTCCTCCATCCAGGGTTGTAGGTCTTGGAGTATGGATCATGGTTTTGCCTAGGTGAATTTCCAATGTAGTTGACTTGCTCCTGACTTCCCTCTGCTTCTTCATTCACTCCTTCTTGGGTTGTTGATTAATGAGCGGATATTTTATATGCTTTTTGGGGTTAATTTCATATAATTTTTAGTATATTTTAGTTAGTTTTTAGTTTATTTTCATTAGTTTTTAGAAAAAAATTCATATTTCTAGACTTTACTATGATTTGTGTGTTTTTATGTAATTTCAGGTATTTTTCTGGCTGAAATTGAGGGAGCTGAGTAAAAATCTGATTCAGGCTGAAAAAGGACTGCTGATGCTGTTGGATTCTGACCTCCCTGCACTCAAAGTGGATTTTCTGGAGCTACAGAACTCGAAATGGCGCGCTTCCAATTGCGTTGGAAAGTAGACATCCAGGGCTTTCCAGCAATATATAATAGTCCATACTTTGCTCAAGGATAGATGACGTAAACTGGCGTTCAATGCCAATTATCTGCCCAATTCTGGCGTCCAGCGCCAGAAAAGGATTAAAAGTTGGAGTTCAACGCCAGAAATGGATCCAAACCTGGCGTTGAACGCCCAAAACAGCCTTATGCACGTGAAATATTTAAATCTCAGCCCCAGCACATACCAAGTGGGCCCCAGAAGTGGATCGCTGCACCATCTGTCATAGTCTACTCACTCTTTGTAAACCTAGGCTACTAGTTTAGTATTTAAACAACTTTTAGAGACTTATTTTGTATCTCATGACATTTCAGATTTAAAACTTTGTACTCTTTGACGGCATGAGTCTCTAAACTCCATTGTTGGGGGTAAGGAGCTCTGTTGTGTCTCAATGAATTAATGCAAGTATTTCTGTTTTCTATTCAAACTTGCGTGTTCTTAAATAAGATATCCATTCGCACCTAACTATGGAGAAGGTGATGATCAGTGACATTCATCTCCTTCCTCAATCCATGAACGTGTGTCTGACAACCACTTCCGTTCTACATCAGATTGAATGAATATCTCTTAGATTCCTTAATCAGAATCTCCGTGGTATAAGCTAGATTGATGGCGGCATTCATGAGAATCCGGAAAGTCTAAACCTTGTCTGTGGTATTCCGAGTAGGATTCAAGGATTGAATGACTGTGACGAGCTTCAAACTCGCGAGTGCTGGGCATAGTGACAGACGCAAAAGGAGGGTGAATCCTATTCCAGCATGATCGGGAACCTCAGATGATTAGCCGTGCTGTGACAGAGAATTTGGACCATTTTCACAAGAGGAGGGGATGTAACCATTGACAACGGTGATGCCCCAACACACAGCTTGCCATAGAAGGACGTGCATGCGTGAATCAAAGAACAGAGGAAAGCAGAGATTCAGAAGACAAAGCATCTCCAAAACTCCAACATATTCTCCATTACTGCATAACAAGTAACTTTTAACCCATGCTCTCTTGTTCATTCGCAATTCAACTGATAAATATAATTAACTTCCTGACTAAGAATTGAAAGGTAACCATAGATTGCTGCAAACCAACAATCTCCGTGGGATTCGACCCTTACTCACATAAGGTATTACTTGGACGACCCAGTGCACTTGCTGGTTAGTGGTACGAGTTGTGAAAAGTGTGATTCACAATTCGTGCACCAAGTTTTTGGCGGCGTTGCCGGGGATTGTTCGTGTTTGGACAACTGACGGCTTATTTTGTTGCTTAGATTTGGAAAAATTTCTCTTTTTAGTTTAGAGTCTCTTATTGTTGTCGTGTTAGAATTTTAGAATCCTTATTTTCCTTTTCTTAAAATCTTTTTCAAAAGAAAAAAATAATTTTTATATTAAATCTTGTGCCAAACTTTAAGTTTGGTGTTTTCTTGTTGATTTTTCTGTGTTTTTCGAAAATTTTAGTTTGGGTTTCTAAAAATTTTAAGTTTGGTGTTCTTCCTTCATGTGCTTGTGTTCTTGTGAGTCTTCAGAGTGTTCTTGAGTTTTCCTTGTGTCGTGATCTTAAAATTTTAAGTTTGGTGTTCCTTGGTGTTTTCCCTCCAAAATTTTCGAAAACAAGGAGCATTAGATCTAAAAATTTTAAGTCTTGTGCTATTTTATTGTTTTTCTCTTTCCTCACTAAATTCAAAAATATCTTTTCTCTCTAATTTTAAAACAAATTTTCGAAAATCATTTTTTAAAAAAAAATTTCAGATTTTTTTTTAAATTTAAAATCTTTTCCAAATCATATCTTTTTCAAAACTTCCTTACCACTTTCTCTCCCCTCATTTTTTCGAAAATCTTCACCTATTTTTATTTATTTTATTTTAATTTAATTTATTTTCGAAATAAATAAATAAATAAATAAATAAATAAATAAAAATAAAAATATTTTTTACATCATCTCCCTTTCTCCATCATGGATCTAAGTGGAAATGAACAGTCCAGGAGGACTCTGGGGTCATATGCTATCCCCTCTACTGCTTCATATGGGAGTAGTATCTGCATACCCTCCATTGGAGTCAGTAGCTTTGAGTTGAATCCTCAGCTCATTATCATGGTGCAGCAAAATTGCCAGTATTCCGATCTTCCACAGGAAGAACCTACAGAGTTTCTGGCACAGTTTTTACAAATTGCTGACACAGTACATGATAAGGAAATAGATCAGGATGTCTACAGACTATTACTATTCCCATTTGCTGTGAAAGATCAAGCTAAGAGGTGGTTAAATAACCAAACTAAGGCCAGCATAAGGACATGGAAACAGCTGACAGAAAAATTCCTGAATCAATATTTTCCCCCAAAACGGATGACACAGCTAAGGCTGGACATCCAAGGCTTTAAACAAGGAGATAATGAATCTCTTTATGATGCCTGGGAGAGATACAGAGAGATGCTACGAAAATGCCCCTCTGAAATGTTTTCAGAGTGGGTTCAGTTAGACATCTTCTATTATGGGCTTGCAGAAGGAGCTCAGATGTCTCTAGATTACTCAGCTGGTGGATCTATCCACATGGGAAAGACAATTGAAGAGGCTCAAGAGCTCATTGATACAGTTGCCAGGAATCAGCATCTGTACCTAAGCAGTGACCCTTCCATGAAAGAAGAGGTTAAAATAGTAACTGTTGAACTCAGTCCTGTGAAACAAGCTGCTGAATTCAATCAGCAATTGGATTTTCTAACAAAGCAATTAGCTGAATTCAAGGATAAACTACAAGAGACAAGGATGGCTAATATAAATGTGGAAGAACAATTGAAGCAAACCAAGCAGCAGCTGTCAAGACAAATAACAGAAGAATTCCAATCAGTTCAATTAAGAAGTGGGAAAACATTACATACCCCACCTCAAGGCAGCAAAGAGCTAAGGAATGAGCAAACCACCCAAAATTCACCTGAGGACAGTAAGAGCCCAGGGAAAAGTAATTCTGGCGTTAAAACGCTAGAAATTTGGTGGAAGGCTGGTGCTGAACGCCCAGACCCTGCCCAAGACTGGCGTTCAATGCCAGTAACAAGCAAGGACTGGCGTTCAACGCCAGAAACAAGCAAGGATCTGGCGTTGAACGCCCAAAATGGGCAAGATCTGGCGCTGAACGCCCAAAATGGGCGCAATTCTGGCGTTCAGACGCTAGGAACAGATAATGAGTTGGCGTCTCACGTCACTCCAGCTTCTAATTCTGGCACTCAATTGCCAGTGAGGGATCAGACACACACACGTGCTGATGACAACCCCTCTAAAAAGGCTTCTTCAACCACTTCTGTAGGCAATAAACCTACAACAACTAAGGTTGAAGAATATAAAGCCAAGATACCTTATCCTCAAAAACTCCGGAAAGAGGAGCAGGATAAGCAATTTGCTCGCTTTGCAGATTATCTCAGGACTCTTGAAATAAAGATTCCATTTGCAGAAGCACTTGAGCAAATACCTTCTTATGCCAAGTTCATGAAAGAGATCTTGAGTCATAAAAAGGATTAGAGAGAAACTGAAAGAGTTCTCCTCACTGAAGAATGCAGTGCAGTCATTCTGAAAAGCTTTCTTGAGAAGCTTAAAGACCCTGGGAGTTTTCTGATACCATGCATATTAGAAGGTCAATGCACCAAGATAGCTTTATGCGATCTTGGGGCAAGCATCAACCTAATACCTGCATCCACTATTAGAAAACTTGGCTTAACTGAAGAAGTTAAACCAACCCGGATATGTCTCCAACTTGCTGATGGCTCCACTAAATACCCATCAGGCGTGATTGAAGACATGATTGTCAGAGTTGGGCCATTCGCCTTTCCCACTGACTTTGTTGTGCTGGAAATGGAGGAGCACAATAGTGCTACTCTCATTCTAGGAAGACCCTTCCTAGCAACTGGACGATCCCTCATTGGCGTCCAACAGGGGGAAATAACCCTGAGAGTCAATGATGATGAGTTTAAGTTGAACGCTGTCAAAGCCATGCAGCATCCTGACATATCAAAAGACTGCATGAAAGTTGATCTTATTGACTCTTTGGTAGAAGAGATCAACATGGCTGAGAGTTTCGAATCAGAGTTGGAAAACATCTTTAAAGATGTTCAGCCTGATTTAGAGGATTCAGAGGACATGAAAGAGCCTCTGAAAATTCTTCTGGAAGAAGAAAAACCTCCTAAACCCGAGCTCAAGCCATTACCACCATCCTTGAAATATGCATTTCTGGGAGAAGGTGACACTTTTCTAGTGATCATAAGCTCTGCCTTAAATTCACAGGAAGAGGAAGCACTTATTCAAGTGCTAAGGACACACAAGACAGCTCTTGGGTGGTCCATAGGTGACCTTAAGGGCATAAGCCCAGCTAGATGCATGCACAAAATCTTATTGGAGGATAATGCTAAACCAGTGGTTCAACCACAGAGGCGGCTAAATCCAGCCATGAAAGAAGTGGTACAGAAAGAGGTCACCAAACTACTAGAGGCTGGGATTATTTATCCTATTTCTGATAGCTCCTGGGTGAGCCCTGTCCAAGTCGTCCCAAAAAAGGGAGGCATGATAGTGATTCATAATGAAAAAAATGAATTGGTTCCTACAAGAATAGTTACAGGGTGGCGCATGTGTATTGACTACAGAAGACTCAATACAGCCACGAGAAAGGATTATTTTCCTTTACCATTCATAGACCAGATGCTAGAAAGACTAGCAGGTCATGATTATTACTGCTTCTTGGACGGCTACTCAGGCTATAACCAGATTGCAGTAGATTCTCAGGATCAAGAGAAAACAGCATTCACATGTCCATCTGGAGTGTTTGCTTATAGAAGGATGCCATTTGGGCTGTGTAATGCGCCTGCAACCTTCCAGAGATGTATGCTCTCTATTTTCTCTGATATGGTGGAAAAATTTCTGGAAGTTTTCATGGATGACTTCTCAGTATATGGAGACTCATTCAGCTGCTGTCTTGATCACCTAAAACTTGTTCTGAAAAGATGCCACGAGACCAACCTAGTTTTAAACTGGGAAAAATGTCACTTCATGGTGACTGAAGGGATTGTTCTTGGGCATAAAATCTCAAACAAGGGAATAGAGGTGGATCAAGAAAAAATAGAGGTAATTGAAAAATTACCACCACCTGCCAATGTTAAGGCAATCAGAAGCTTTCTAGGGCACGCAGGATTCTATAGGAGGTTTATAAAGGATTTTTCAAAAATCTCAAAACCTCTAAGCAATCTGCTAGCTGCTGATATGCCATTTGTGTTTGACACAGAGTGCCTGCAGGCGTTTGAAATGCTGAAAGCTAAGCTGGTCACAGCACCAGTCATTTCTGCACCAGACTGGACATTACCATTTGAGCTAATGTGTGATGCCAGTGATCACGCCATTGGTGCATTGTTGGGACAGAGGCATGACAAGCTTCTGCACCTCATTTATTACGCTAGTCGCGTTCTAAATGATGCCCAGAAAAATTACACAACCACAAAAAAAGAATTACTTGCAGTGGTTTATGCCATTGACAAGTTCAGATCATACTTAGTAGGATCAAAAGTGATTGTGTATACTGATCATGCTACTCTTAAATATCTACTCACAAAGCAAGATTCAAAACCTAGGCTCATCAGATGGGTGTTGCTTCTGCAAGAGTTTGATATAGAAATAAGAGACAGAAAAGGGACAGAGAACCAAGTGGCCGATCATCTATCCCGGATAGAGCCAGTAGAAGGGACGCCCCTCCCCTCTCTTGAGATCTCTGAGACTTTTCCGGATGAGCATTTATTTGCCATTCAGGAAACACCATGGTTTGCCGATATTGCAAACTATAAAGCTGCAAGGTTCATACCCAAGGAGTACAACAGGATACAAAAGAAGAAATTAATTATTGATGCAAATTACTACTTGTGGGATGAACCTTATCTCTTTAAGAGATGTGCAGACGGAATAATCCGTAGGTGTGTGCCTAGAGAAGAAGCACAGAGGATCCTGTGGCATTGCCATGGATCTCAATATGGAGGCCATTTCGGAGGTGAGCGAACAGCCACCAAGGTCCTCCAATGTGGCTTCTATTGGCCCACACTCTATAAAGATTCCCGAGAGTTTGTACGTAACTGTGACAGTTGCCAAAGAGCTGGTAATCTGCCTCATGGTTACGCCATGCCTCAACAAGGAATCTTGGAAATTGAGTTGTTTGACGTATGGGGAATTGACTTCATGGGACCTTTCCCACCATCATACTCAAACACTTATATTCTGGTGGCAGTTGACTATGTATCAAAATGGGTTGAGGCCATTGCCACACCCACCAATGATACTAAAACAGTGCTGAAGTTCCTCCAGAAACATATCTTTAGCAGGTTTGGTGTCCCTAGAGTACTAATCAGTGATGGGGGCACTCACTTCTGCAATAAACAGCTTTACTCTGCCATGGTTCGGTATGGAATTCGCCATAAGGTGGCTACTCCATATCATCCACAAACTAATGGGCAAGCTAAAGTCTCTAACAGAGAATTAAAGAGAATCCTAGAACGGACAGTAAGTACCCATAGAAAGGATTGGGCACGGAGCTTGGATGATGCTCTGTGGGCTTACAGAACAGCATTCAAGACCCCTATAGGGACCTCTCCATACCAACTTGTGTATGGTAAGGCATGTCATCTGCCCGTGGAACTGGAACATAAAGCCTATTGGGCAACCAGATTCCTAAACTTTGATGCCAAATTAGCAGGAGAAAAAAGATTGCTCCAACTAAATGAGCTAGAGGAGTTCAGATTCACAGCTTTTGAAAATGCCAAGCTTTATAAAGAGAAATAAAAAAAGTGGCATGACAGAAAACTGTCATCTAGAATCTTTGAGTCAGGACAGAAGGTTCTGCTGTTCAACTCTAGACTCAGGCTATTCCCCAGGAAATTGAAATCCCGGTGGAGGGGACCATACGTGATTACAAGTGTATCACCATATGGTTATGTGGAGCTTCAAGATATTGATTCTGATAAGAGGTTCATTGTCAATGGACAGAGAATCAAGCACTATCTTGAAGGCAACGTTGAGCAAGAGTGCTCAAGGCTGAAGCTAGACTAAAAGTTTAGCAAGGTTCAGCTAAAGACAATAAAGAAGCGCTTGCTGGGAGGCAACCCAGCCATGGGGCATCAATCCTCCAAGAATTTTGCCCTATTTCTATTTTTATTTTTATTTGTTTATATAGAGTTCATTGATAACAAGGTAAAGAATAAATTGCATAAGTTCACAGGGTTACAGAAGGAATCTGCACGCAAAACAGAGAAAAAGAGCTCACTGGCAAGAAAACGCCAGTAAGAGCCTATTTTGGGCATTCAGCGCCCAAAAAGGGGCAGCCAGTGGGCGCTGAACGCCAGTAAGGATAGCAACCTGGCGTTCAACGCCAGTAAGGATAGCAACCTGGCGTTCAACGCCAGAAAAGGGCAACAACTGGGCGTTGAACGCCCAGGAGATCAGCATTTGGACGTTGAACGCCCAAAACAGGCAGTGTTTGGGCGTTCAAACGCCAGGATGATGGGGAGGAGGCAAAATTCATTTTTCTTCATATTTTTCATTCAAATCTTGATTTGCATACTTCAATTCATGATTTCTTGCATAAACATGTTAAGAACCTTGATTTTTAAAATCCCTAATTTCTAAAAACCCCACCTTAAAAATATCAAATACATCTTAATCCATAAGCACAAACCCTCTTTGCAAATTCAATCCAACTCTTTTCAAATCCTTTTAAAAACAAATCTATCTTTTCAACTCATCAATATCTTTTTCAAAATCTCCAATTTATCCTTTTCAAAAAAAAATTAATTAAAATCTAGATCTATCTTTTTCAAAAATCTTCTCTTATCATATCTTCTATCTTATCTTTTCCAAATCAATCTTTTTTATCATATCTTTATCTCTTTTTTCGAAAACCCACCCTCCCTCCCTTTAAATTTGGGTTCGGCCTCCCTCCCCTTCCATCAACAATTTCACCTAGCTCTCCTTCTATCCCTCTCCTTTCTTTTCTTTTGCTTGAGGACAAGCAAACCTCTAAGTTTGGTGTGTTTATCCGCGATCACTAAGATCATGGCTCCTAAAGGAAAACAACCCACTCCAAGAGGCAAGAAAGAGAGCGTTCCAAAATCACTTTGGAATAAATGAAAGTTCTTATCTAAAGAACATTCAGACCATTATAACAAAATAATGGGTCTGAGATCAGTGATCCCGGAAGTTAGATTCGATCTGAAAGAAGATGAATATCCGGAGATCCAAGAGCAAATTCGAATCAGGAACTGGGAAGTCCTAGCTAATCCTGAAACGAAAGTAGGAAGGAATATGGTCCAGGAGTTCTATGCTAATATGTGGCAGACTGACAAGCAGAAACTATCTGGAACTGCTTTCTATGAATATCGGACCATGGTCAGAGGAAAGATTGTTCACACCATCCCTGACAAGATCAGAGAGATCCTAAAGCTACCTCAGCTGAAAGATGATCCAGACTCCTTCAACAGAAGAATGATGAGAACAGACAAGGGCCTGAATAAGATTCTAGAGGACATATGTATCCCTGGAGCCAGGTGGACCACCAACACAAAGGGTGTCCCAAATCAACTCAAGAGAGAGGATCTCAAACCAGTCGCCAGAGGATGGCTGGACTTCATTGGGCATTCTCTGTTGCCCACTAGCAACCGTTCTGAAGTCACAGTTAAAAGAGCAGTGATGATCCATTGCATCATGATGGGAAAAGAAGTGGAAGTTCATCAGCTGATCTCAGCTGAATTCTACAAAATTGCTAACAAAAATTTTAAAGAGGCCAGGTTGGCTTATCCAAGCGTGATTTCTCTGCTCTGCAAGGATGCCAGGGTAAGGATGGGAATAACTGAGTATATCTCAGTTGAGAAACCAATCACCAAAGCATCAATGGAAAAACAACAAGCCCAGGATGATCCCACCAAGAAGAAAACACAGGAATTTCTCCCAGAAATCCTTCAATCTGAATACTGGGAGTATCTTGAGACGTCTATCACCAAGATACGGGAAGCTATAGAGCAAATAATAAAAGAACAGAAGGAACACAGTCAAATGCTGACCTATATGTTTAAAGAACAAGAGGAGCAAGGGCGTGACTTAAGGGAATTGAAGCGCCAGAAGTTATCTCTTGAAGAATCAAGCACCCCACGGATCAGAGGAACACCCATTTCCCAGAACAAAGGTTGTTAAATTCCAATTTCTGCTTTAACTCTGTGATAGTGTCATTAGAGAAGTTCACCTTAGGAGTCATATAGTAGTAATTAGTATCTATTTTTATTTTATCTCCAATTAAGCCATAGTTTATTTTTCTCATCATCAACAAACATGAATAAAATAGTAGATCTTTTGAATAAGAGGCAATAAAATTTCGAGTTTTAATAAGAGAAATTCTAATTAGTTACATGTGGTGGCAATACTTTCTGTCTTCTGAATGAATGCTTGAACAGTGCATATGTCTTTTGAATTTGTTGTTTAAGACTGTTAAATATGTTGGCTCTTGAAAGAGTGGTGAACATGAGATATGTTATTGATAATCTGAAAAATCACAAAAAAATGATTCTTGAAGCAAGAAAAAGCAGCAAAAAAAAAAAAGAAAAGCAGAAAAAGCCAATAGCCCTTAAAATCAAAAGGCAAGGGTAATAAAAAGGATCCCAAGGCTTTGAGCATCAGTGGATAGGAGGGCCTAAGGAAATAAAATTCTGGCCTAAGCGGCTAAATCAAGTTGTCCCTAACCATGTGCTTGTGGCGTGAAGGTGTCAAGTGAAAACTTGAGACTGAGCGGTTAAAGACAAGGTCCAAAGCAGAAAGAAGAGTGTGCTCAAGAACTCTGGACACCTCTAATTGGGGACTTTAGCAAAGCTGAGTCACAATCCAAAGGGTTCACCCAATTATGTGTCTGTGGCATTTATGTATCCGGTGGTAATACTGGAAAACAAAGTGCTTAGGGCCACGGCCAAGACTCATGAAATAGCTGTGTTCAAGAATCATCATACTGAAATAGGAGAATCAATAACACTATCTGAATTCTAAGTTCCTATAGATGCCAATCACTCTGAGCTTCAATGGATAAAGTGAGATGCCAAAACTGTTCGGAAGCAAAAAGCTACTAGTCCCGCTCATCTAATTAGAATCTGAGCTTCACTCAAAACTCTGAGATATTATTGCTTCTCAACCTATTAGTCTTCTATTTTATTTGTCTAGTTGCTTAAGGGCAAGCAACAGTTTAAGTTTGGTGTTGTGATGAGCGGATATTTTATACGCTTTTTGGGGTTAATTTCATATAATTTTTAGTATGTTTTAGTTAGTTTTTAGTTTATTTTCATTAGTTTTTAGGAAAAATTCATATTTCTGGACTTTACTATGAGTTGTGTGTTTTTTTGTAATTTCAAGTATTTTTCTGGCTGAAATTGAGGTAGCTGAGCAAAAATCTGATTCAGGCTGAGAAAGGACTGCTGATGCTGTTGGATTCTGACCTCCCTGCACTCAAAGTGGATTTTCTGGAGCTACAGAACTCGAAATGGCGCGCTTCCAATTGTGTTGAAAAGTAGACATCCAGGGATTTCCAGAAATATATAATAGTCCATACTTTGCTCAAGGATAGATGACGTAAACTGGCGTTCAACGCCAGTTCTCTGCCCAATTATGGCGTCCAGCGCCAGAAAAGGATTAAAAGTTGGAGTTCAACGCCAGAAATGGATCCAAACCTGGCGTTGAACGCCCAAAACAGCCTTATGCACGTGAAATGTTTAAATCTCAGCCCCAGCACACACCAAGTGGGCCCCAGAAGTGGATCGCTACACCATCTGTCATAGTCTACTCACTTTTTGTAAACCTAGGCTACTAGTTTAGTATTTAAACAACTTTTAGAGACTTATTTTGTATCTCATGACATTTCAGATTTAAAACTTTGTACTCTTTGACGGCATGAGTCTCTAAACTCCATTGTTGGGGGTAAGGAGCTCTGCTGTGTCTCAATGAATTAATGCAAGTATTTCTATTTTCTATTCAAACATGCGTGTTCTTATCTAAGATATCCATTCGCGCCTAACTATGGAGAAGGTGATGATCAGTGACATTCATCACCTTCCTCAATCCATGAACGTGTGTTTGACAACCACCTCCGTTCTACATTAGATTGAATGAATATCTCTTAGATTCCTTAATCAGAATCTCCGTGGTATAAGCTAGATTGATGGCGGCATTCATGAGAATCCGGAAAGTCTAAACTTTGTCTGTGGTATTCCGAGTAGGATTCAGGGATTGAATGACTGTGACAAGCTTCAAACTCGCGAGTGCTGGGCGTAGTGACAGACGCAAAAGGAGGGTGAATCCTATTCCAGCATGATCGGGAACCTCAGATGATTAGCCGTGCTGTGACAGAGCATTTGGACCATTTTCACAAGAGGAGGGGATGTAACCATTGACAACGGTGATGCCCCAACACACAGCTTGCCATAGAAGGACGTGCGTGCGTGAATCAGAGAATAGAGGAAAGCAGAGATTCAGAAGACAAAGCATCTCCAAAACTCCAACATATTCTCCATTACTGCATAACAAGTAACTTTTAACCCATGCTCTCTTGTTCATTCGCAATTCAACTGATAAATATAATTAACTTCCTGACTAAGAATTGCAAGGTAACCATAGATTGCTTCAAACCAACAATCTCTGTGGGATTCGACCCTTACTCACGTAAGGTATTACTTGGACGACCCAGTGCACTTGCTGATTAGTGGTACGAGTTGTGAAAAGTGTGATTCACAATTCGTGCACCATTGATGAAGTGGTGATTGCTGCTACTTGGTTCCTCTCCATCTTCTTGGTGAGGTCAGCCAGCTGCTGGGTAATGAGCTTGTTTTGAGCCAGCAGAGCATCTACATTGTTTAGCTCCATCACTCCTCTAGTGTTCCCTCTTTCGGAAGCATAGAAGTAGTCATTCTCTGCTACAGTTTTAATGACATCTATGGCCTCCTCAATGGTCTTCTTCTTGTTCAAGGATCCTCCGGATGAATGGTCTACGGCCTTCTTTGACTCATAAGAGAGCCCTTCATAGAATACGTGCAGCTGCATCCATTCGTTGAACATGTCAGGTGGACACCTCCTTGTCAGGTCCTTAAACCTCTCCCATGCTTCATACAGAGTCTCACCATCTTGTTGCCTGAAAGTTTGGACCTCAGCTCTCAGCCTATTG
Organism: Arachis hypogaea; assembly: GCF_003086295.3. NCBI lineage: Eukaryota > Viridiplantae > Streptophyta > Magnoliopsida > Fabales > Fabaceae > Arachis > Arachis hypogaea. The sequence continues at coordinate 88,507,198 of NC_092048.1, read as the reverse complement.
ATTCGTTGAGGAGGGTAAAATCTTGCTAAAAATTTGTTCACCACATCCTCCCAGGTTGTCAAGCTCTCCTTTGGGAAAGACTCCAGCCACTTGGCTGCCTTATCCTTGAGTAAGAATGGAAATAAGAGTAGTCTATAGGCGTCAGGGTGAACACCATTAGACTTCACTATGTCACATATTCTCAGGAAAGTGGTTAGATGTTGATTGGGGTCTTCTTGGACACTTCCTCCGAACGAACAGTTGTTCTGAACAAGGGTGATGAGCTGTGGCTTCAGTTCAAAATTGTTGGCGTGGATGGTTGGCTTTTGAATGCTACTTCCACAGTTTCCTGGGTTTGGATTAATGTAAGAGCCTAAAACTCTTCTATCTTCCCCAGCATGATTTGCTCGACCTCTTCCGCCATGGTTGTGAGTCTTTTCTTCATGATGGTTTTCCATGTTGTCTTCCATGTTTGGTTCAAAGTATTCCTCCTCTTCCTCAGCACCAACTACTCTTTTTCCTCTTGCTTCCCTCCTTAATCTAAGGAAGGTCCTCTCAGGTTCAGAATCAAAGGAAGTTGAAGCCCCGCTTCTTCTCCTTGTCATGCAACCAACAAGTACAAGCAAGGAAAATAGATGCAGAAAGTATTTCTGTCAGAATTACTGTTAGTGTGAGTGATGCAATATATCAAACAGTTAGTGGGTTAGTGAAATGAATTGTAAATAAAAAAGAAAAAGTAGGGGGAAGGGAAGAAATTAACTAAAACAGGAAGTAAATTACTCAAACAGAAAATTAAATCAAACAAAACAAAAATGCTCAATCTAGTTATCTTCCAATTTAATCATTGTTGATGCAAAATCAATCTCCGGCAACAGCGCCATAAACTTGATGCACGGAAAACTTGTCTCGTAACAAATTTCCCTTCGGCAAGTGTACCGAATTTGTTGTCAAGTAAAAACTCACAATAGAGTGAGGTCGAATCCCACAGGGATTGATTGATCAAGCAACTTTAATTAGAGGACTGTTCTAGTTGAGCGAATCAGAATTTGAGTTGAGAATTGCAGAAAATTAAATGGCAGGAAAGTAAATAACAAAAAAGTAAATGCTAAAAATAAAAAGCTGAATGTAAATGACGGAAAGTAAATTGTAGAATCTTAAATGGGAATGGGATAATTGCTCATAAAAGTAAATGACAGAAATTAAAGAGAATGGGTAAGATCAGAAATGGGGAGTTCATTGGGCTCAGGAGATGTTGCATTCTCCGGATCAATTTCATTTTCATCTCTTCCTCAATCAATGCACTCATTGATATCCTTGGCAATCTTAAGTGATCGAATTACAATTCCTTGTAATTCAATCTCACAAATCTTGATCAATAGCCAATTCCTTGGTCAATTGCTCATGAGAAGAGATGAAGTATGGTCACTGATTATACCACATGCATTTCCCAAATCAAGTGTTGAGAGGATTATAGTCACATATCCATCCAAACCCAATTTGGTCCAGCATGAGAAAGCATTTCTAGCATTATATCTTCATTCCTCTTTCAAGGTTCAGAAGAGATCCAAGTTTGAATAGCTTCTTTTCTAAGATAACTACCCAATTGGATGAAGATCGAAAGCTTTCAAGTAAAATCAAGAGAAAAGATAAAAGAAGAATAATGAAAACTAGTATTGATCCATCAAATTACAACAGAGCTCCCTAACCCAATGAAAGGGGTTTAGTTGTTCATAGCTCTGGAAAATGAAAACAAAGATGGAGAATACATTATGAAACTAGAAGTGCAGAGAAAGTAAAATACAGAGAGTAGTTCTATGCCCAGAGGCTCCCTATATTTTCCAACTCCCTTTTTTAATTCAAAGCTACTCCTATATATACTACTCTTCTGTTCTTCTAGTTGGCTCTTCAAGTCTTGGGTATGGGCCTTTGGATCTTGAGTTTGAAGCAGTTCTCTTCTTCATTGGGCTTGGCTTTACTTGCAGAAAGAAAGTGTGAAGTGGGCAGAGACTTTAGCTCAGGACGTTAGTGGTGTTAACGTTCAGTGAAAATATGGGTTCGAGAACGTTAGTGACAATCACCTTTTTCACTAACGTTCCTCACCCAAGCAAGAGCCATGTTATCTTCAACGTTAGTGGCACAAACGTTGCCACTAACGTTGCCTCTTTGTCCTTCGCACACGTTATTGGGACTTGCCTTTCCCAATAACATTGAGAAGTCTCCCCCTTCCCTACGTTAGAGTGCACGTTAACTAAGTTAACGTGGCTCTTTTAACGTAGGCTTGCCAACCTTTGAGAACATTAGTGACACTTACCATTGTCACTAACGTTCCAATGTGCCCCTATTTCTCACGTTAGAGTCCACGTTAACTAGGTTAACGTGGCCATGCTAGCCATCTCCAACGTTAGTGACAAAGTTGAGTGTCACTAACGTTGGCTCATCATTCCCTTATCCACGTTAGCTTCCACGTTAACTAAGTTAACGTGGGAGTTAACGTGGCTCATAGTGGCTTGTGTGGGCTCATTCCAACGTTAGTAACAATGTTGGGTGTCACTAACGTTGGCGATCACCTTCCTTCTTCACGTTAACTTCCACGTTAACTAAGTTAACGTGGGAGTTAACGTGGCTTATTGGGGCTTGTGTGGGTTCCTTCCAACGTTAGTGACAAGGTTTGGTGTCACTAACGTTGTCGACCACCTTGTTTCTTCACGTTAGCTTCCACGTTAAATAGGTTAATGTGGGAGTTAATGTGGCTTATTGTGACTTGGCCAACGTTAGTGATAAAGTTGAATGTCACTAACGTTGGCTTCCCCCTTACTTCTTAACGTTAGAGGCCACGTTAACTAAGTTAATGTGGCAACTAACGTGGCCACTTATGAGCTTGGTCCAACGTTAGTGATAATGTTAAGTGTCACTAACGTTGGCTCCATTTCCTTTCTTCCACGTTAGAGTTCACGTTAACTTAGTTAACGTGACTCTTAACGTGGGCAATGATGGCTTCGAGAGTGTTATTGGCAATTACTTTTCTCAATAACTTTGCAAGTTACTCCCATTCCACGTTAGTGTTAATGTTAGTGTAACTAACGTAGCCACTAATGTGGTTCTTCTTTTCTTCCTTTGTCCTGAAATCAAGCAATAAAGTGCATCAAAGTTCTAATCCAAGTCATGGGAAATGCAACATCCAATTTGTCATTAAATTCATGCAAAATTCTCATGAAATCATGTAAAGTGCACAATGTATGCTTGAATCAAGATGTAAGTGAATATCTACCCAAAACTAGCTTATTTCCTAAGGAAATACATGAAACTACCCTAAAAATAGTAAAGAAAAGGTCAGTGAAACTGGCCAAAATACCCTGGCATCAATGAGCTTGGTTACAATTATGTTGTAGAGAATGAAAGCTTCAATGAGGAACCACATTGTGGGAATGGATATCAAATTTGGGAGGAGCCACATGCTTATGGTCAACTTTCATGACAACAACCTCCTCCAATCTCTCATGGCTATAATCCACCCCATAATGTATATAATTATGAACCAAAACCTCAATATTGTTGTCAATCTTACTCACAAGTCTTATACCACCATTCACCTCCATATGATCCTAACTCATACCCACCATACCAACTACCATATGAACCATACCTAGAACCACCACCATTCCAACACCAATACTCCCATGAACCACAAATTTCATATACACTACCTCAAGACTTTCACCAATATGAACTACCTTCCAAGTACAATACCCTTCCATCAAATAATGAACCCTTTCTTCTACCACCGCCCCTAATGGACGAAGGTCTCCATGCCCTCATGCGAGAACAAAGAGATCTTAGATCTCGTATCCTAAGGCAACAAGAGGAGACAGAAAAGAAGTTTAAGGAGCTAGAAGCTAATATTGCTATCGTGATAGAAGCCGTTAGCAATATGGTCTCATCCCGCCTAAGCTTATACGATCAAGGCACTCCTATTATTGAATGTGGTGAAGCAACCAAGGAGCTTAGTAAGGGAGTGAACTCGGAGCTTCAAGGTGGAGAAGGGGAGATGAGACAAGAAGTGCAACAAGAGGAGGAGGTAGAGATTATTGGACAAGAGAAAGTAGTGGTTGAAGATTTAGGAGATGTTGAGTGCAAGGAAGAATCTAGAGTTGAAGAGCCCTCTTCCATGGAGTTTGAAATTGGTGTTGAGGAGGATAGTGCACAACCTCCAAGGCACAATATAATTGAAGAATTGGAAGGAGTGGGTGAAGATAGAAACTTTTGCGTGGTCTAGAAATTCGCAGATAAATTTTCGTTGCAGGTATAGCTTCTAAACCAACAAAAGTCCTTTCTTACAAACATTTTGGTTGTCACAAGTAACAAACCCCTTTAAAATTGATAACCAAAGTATTTAAACCTCGAGTCGTCTTCTCAAGAAATTGCAGGGAGGTGTTCTTATTATTGGTTATGAGTCTTGTAAATTGGGGGTTTTGAAAGTAAGAAAGAAGTATGACAAGTAAAGTAAATAAATAACTATAAAATAAAACTCTTGGCAAGGTATAGGAACTGGAAGTCCTATCCTAGTTATCCTTATCAATTGTGATGAGAATTGGATTTTTCTCCCACTTTGTTAACCTCTAACTATGAAGGTAAGTTAAGTGGATGAATTAATTTTGATTCCTCGGGTCCTAGTCTTTCCTTGGAAAAGGCTAGAGTTATTGGAACTCGAATTAATTCTTGAAGAATTCCAATTTTCAATCAACAATGAGTTTGATAACTCAAGCGTCACCAATTACTTAACCAAAGTCAAAAGGAAGAAAATATCTAAATTAAATTAACAGCATCTATATAAGCAAAGCAAAATTAAATCTGAAAATACCTCAAATTGCATTAATAAAGGAAATCAAATCTAACATGGATATTCATAAATTAAATTGGGAAAATAAATAAAAGGAAAATTGAATCTGATAAAAAGAAACAATCCTGAAAGCAAAGAAATCCTAAATCCTAATCCTAAGAGAGTAAATAATTGGAGACTCTCCTTTTGAATGGATTCATTCTCCCATTTTATAACCTCTAATCTGTGCTTTCTGTACTTGGATCTGGGCCAAAAAGGGCTTCAGAAATTGCTGGAAGCGTTTTCTGTAATTTCTGGTGCGTGGCCTCTGTCACGCGTTCGCGTGGGTCACGCGGTCGCGTCATCTGGAGTTTTCCTTATCACGCGTTCGCTTCAGTCATGCGTCCACGTCATCTGCGTTCTGCTCAAGGCGCGCGTTCACGTCATTCACGTGTCTGCGTCGCTCTCTCTTCGCGCTGGGCATGCGGCCGCGTCGTCCACGCGTTCGCGTCGTCCACGCGTTCGCGTCGTTGCCAGTTTCTTCAAAAACTCCATTTTGTGCTTTCCTTCCATTTTTGTATGTTTCCTTTTCATCTTTTAAGTCATTCCTGCCTTAGAAGATCTGAAACTACTCAAAACACAAATCACGACATCGAATGGTAATAAAGGATAATTAAAATAATTATTCTTAAAGCATAGGAAACATATTTTTCACATATCTCACATAATAAGGAAGGAAAAGTAAAACCATGCAATTAATATGAATAAATGAGTGAAGAATTGAATAAATCACTTAAATTAGGCACAAAATATATCATAAAATATGGGATTATCAACCTCCCCACACTTAAACAATAGCATGTCCTCATGCTAAATCCAAGATAAAGAGTAAGGTTAAAGTTAAAGTGGTGAAATCTCATGCAATGCAATCTATTCTAAATGCAACTACCTAAATGAATCATGCAATTCTAATTGTCATTCACTTGTATATAAAACTTACATGTAGTTGAACTAATTCATATTCTCAAGGAGTCATATATGCATAGTCAAACCTTAGATAATGTTAAAGCACTTTTACTATTGAGATGGGAAAGAAAAATAATTTATAAACTTGCAAGACAATTAACAATTTAAGCAGAGATATATGTTTATTTGATTTCACATGAGCATGCTTCCCAAAACTTTTATTTTGAAATGTCTTTATTCTTTTTAACTTTCTACCTTTGTTTTTATCATCCATGTTCCCATAAGGTTCTCTACACTTAAACAATACACAATTTCTATCTTAAGCTAACCAAGGATTCAACTTGGGATTTTTATTTTGTTTTTCTGCTTAAGGCTAGTAATGTGGTTTATAGAACAAGAGGGGATTAAAAGCTCAATGGGGCTAACAAGGGTGATGTAAAAGGTAGGCTAATTTGGGATAAGTGAGCTAGAATCAAACAATGGCCTCAATCACTTTCTTGGTATTTATCTATATTCTATAATTGGACATATAGATTAAAACAAAGTAAAGAACATCAGAATAAAAAAGAAGGGCAAAACACACAGGAATAAAATATTATGGTTTGAATGTAACCATACAGTTAAGCTCAAAACTCACAGGCTGTGTGTTCTCTAGCTCAAAAATCATATCTTAGTTATATATGTCATGCAAGTAAAAATTAAGAGTTCCCATTATTCTCAATGTAAATCTTAGGGTGGCTTTAAAGTTTTAGTGTTTCTCCTTGATGAAATGTTGTTAACTAACTAACATGTAATGCTATATATACAATGTGTGTGGATTGTTTATGTTAAAGTTTCTAGTTTACTTCCTTTTTATTTTCAATTTAAACCAAACTATCATATACTAAAAGGGTAAACTATACTAATTAATCCACATATTCTATAACTAATAAGTTAGAATTGTAACTAAACTAACTGGCTAAAATATAAACTAAAGTGCAACATGCAGAAATAGAGTAGAAATACATGAAAAGAGCAATATATAAGTACTAAGAAATAAAAATAAAGATCAAAATACAGAAAAATAACAAAATAAAATAAAAAGAGTCTGTAGTGGTTCACCAAGAAAAATACGCCAGAGATGGCAACCTCCCCACACTTAAAATAAAGCATCGTCCTCGATGCTCACTCAAGCAGGATGTGAAGGAGTGTCATCACTGGAAAGATGGGTGGCTGGAGTCTCTGTGGTGGTGGTCTGAGGATCTGCCTGCTGCAGAGGAGGTGCTGACTGTATAGGAACCTCTGGGTCTGCAGCCTGAATCTGATGCGGCTCCTCCTGCTGTGATGCAGCCTGCTCCGGGCCTGCCTGCTCAGCCTCTCTTTGTGGATGGGTCTCCGCCTCATGATCATCCACCTCCTCCTCAGATGGCTCTGATGGTGTGTCAGGCTCGGAGGGGATGTCGCCGCCAGATCGTATCATTAGCTTTAGGTGCTCATAGCGTCACTTGCTGCGACACTCAAATCTCTCATATCGGTGCCGGTTGCGGCGCTCCATCTGGTCTAGCTGCTGAAATAGGCGGTGCACGAGGTGATAAACTGGCTCTGAGGCAGGTGGAGGTGCAGTGGTGGTAGCTGGGGTAGCAGTAGATGAAGAGGGGCCAGGTGAAGGTGTGGCTGTCTCATCAGGGGCAGTGAGGAATGGAGGTCTGTAGCCCAAAGCCAGAAAGTTCCTGCTGTGAGGGATAATCTTCTTGCATTCTGCAACAGGTGGCTTCTCATCAGCATCCTCCCAAGGCACGTCAGCTCGACGTCCGAGCTGGGTAATCAGATATGGGAAGGGGAGAGTGCCTCTGATGTGGACCTGGCCATGTAGTACCGGATGAATCGTGGCACGTACATGTCCTTACCCTCCATCACACACCAGAGGAGGGTGATCATAGCGGCAGGTAGCTCCGTCTCATGAGTACTTGGCATAATAAAGTTGCTCAAGATCTGGTGCCAGAGCTGAGCCTCATCATTTTTAAGTATATCCGCTTGATTTCCTTAGGCATGGTGGTGTTCTGACCCATGACCCATGGGACAGTTGGGTCAAGGGCTATCCTTGCCTTGACCACATCCCAGTCAAACCTCATGAAGCGCATGTCCTCCTCAGCCTTTTGGTAACCATCAAGCTGATCGGATTTAGGCTGAAGCTGTAGAATATCCTCAATGGCCTCTTCAGTGATCAGTATCTGCTTCCCTCTTAGGTTCACTGCATCTAGGGAAGTTTTGAAGTAATTGCAGTAAAATTCTCTTACCCAAGAACCATTGACCTCTGTCAGGTTTCTCTCCAGGAAGAACCAGCCTCTTTGTTTGATTTGATCGGAGGTGTATTGCTGGAGTTCTTCCGGAATTTTCAGAGTCCGCTCCAGGTACAGGTTCCTGAAGGTTGCAAACACCAGATACTTCAGCTCGCAGTATCTGTTTGCAAACTTAATGGGATCAGTGGCAGGGAGTAGCTGGTTAGCCTTCTCCTGCGGGTAAAGTGTTTCTCCCGCCAGGAGTCATCATGCATGATGTCCAGGATGGACATAGAGGATTCTCCTCTTTTCTGTTTGCCAGTTATTGCCTTTCCTTTTCATTTTCTTTGGTGCCAGACATCCTGAAAAACAGAAATCTAGGATATAATAAAAACAGGAAAATAAGTAGGCAAATAACAAAATAAGCACATAGTGGCAAAGGAGCAGTAGAATAATAAAATGAGTTGAATAATTGTGCATTTTGGATTGGTTTGGAATTAAAAAGCTGAGATGAGAAATTTCAATCCAAAATGTAATATAAATAGAATTCATGTTAATTAGGAAAAACCATAAACATGCCTTGAGTTAAAAAGTAAAAGTAAAGAGTGAGTCAAAAAGCAGAGGGGGTTGTTAGAAAGTTAAAAGTGGTGTTAAATTGAAAAAGAGGTTAGAAATCAAAAATCTGTGAGTTAGTAAAAAGAAAGTTAGAGTAAGTGGCAAGATGATTGGTTTCTAAGTAACAAGAATTTCACAATTTGAAGCAACACATAACTCATATTCAAGCAAGGAAATCAAGTTGTTGATGATTCATACAGATATATCAATAACGAAAATTTGAAATCAAATCATCAATAATGTGATTTATTAATCGGGGAAACAAAAGGAATAGGAATGCGGGCCCGTGCATTCAGGAATTAGTTTGGTGAAAGCTAAGGAAAGCAAAATTGAAAATGCCAAAACCAATACATGAATGAGAATTAAAACAATTTACAGAAAATTGGGCAGTATTCTAGCTAAAATTGGATGTTCCCGGAAAATAAACAGCAAGCAGAATAGTTCATATAAATTAAAATAAACTGCAAATAGATATAAATAATATGAACATGAAAGAGCAGTCGCAATATCAGCATGAACAGTAAGAATATCATATGAACAATACTTAGATCACAGCAACAGCAGAATTGCAAAAATTATAAAACAAGTAGCAAAAACAGCGTAATTAACCAGGCCTAGATCCACTAACCACATCCTAGGCTACCTAACCACCTAGAATCCACTACAACATGCATATCTAACTGGCCTAATTTTGACATAAACGGAAAAATATGCAATTAACTACAAATTGAAAGAGTGGCGTTTGGCGGAACCTGGTAAGCGTATGAATGAAAGTAGGGCAGAGAGATGGTAGGGGGTGGTTGTGGTGGTGGCTGACGCGGCGGTTGAGGGGCGGTTGGCGCGGCGGTGGTGGCTGTTCGAAGGCAGGGGGTTTTCGGGTGGGGTAATGGGAGGGGTAGGTGTTAAGGGGGAAGGAAGGGAAGGGGTGAGGGTGTTGGTGGTGGGTTACACGGAGGTGATGGTGGCGTGGTAGGGGTGGTGGTTGCGGAGGGGGCAGCGGTGGTGGAGGGAAGAAGAGAAGAGAAGAAGAAGAAAGAGAAGGAAAGAAGAAGGGGGGTAGCGTCGCGGTCGTGGCTAGGTGGTCGACGGTGGTGTGGCCGGTGGTGGTGGTTGTGGGTGGCGAGGGGTGGAGAGGGGGTTGTAGAGAAGAGGAAGAAGAAAGGGGTTGGGGGGCGCGACAGGGTAGGGTTTCGCGTCACTGGGGGGTTAATGAATTTGAATCCACGCGATCGCGTGGGGCACGCGATCGCGTGGCTGGGGTGGAATGGGGGTTGACGCGATCGCGTGAGTGATGCGACCGCATGGAATGGAAAAAAGGATGGATGACGTGGTCGCGTGGGGCATGCGACCACGTCGCCGAAAATTGTGCAAAACGTACAATTCCAGCATCGTTTCGGCGTAACTCTCTGTTTCCACTGGGGTGCCATGATATCCGCGCGACGCGGACGCATCGCTCACGCTATCGCGTGGGATGGGTGTTGTGCAAGTGACGCGATCGCGTCAGGGACGCGACCGCGTGGGTCGTTTTGTGCGAAATGCACAACAGTCGTACGATTCCAACCCAACTTTCTGGGCGTTGGATCTTTACGCCGATTTCCAGATCACGCGGCTGCGTGAATGACGCGGACGCGTGGGAGGTGGTTTTCGCAACTGACGCAATCGCATGAGCAATGCGGTCACGTCGCACGCCTTTTTTTTATATATATGTAATTATGTAATTATGTAGTATGCAATGCTAATGAATAATATTCAGGTTCAATTGAAAAAAGAATAAAAATAAATAACACGAAATAAAACTGAAAAAGAAACGACCATATCATGGTGGGTTGTCTCCCACCTAGCACTTTTAGTTAAAGTCCTTAAGTTGGACATTGGATGAGCTTCCTGTTATGGTGGCTTATGCTTAAACTCATCCAGAAATCTCCACCAATGTTTGGAATGCCAACAGCCTCCGGGGTCCCAAACTAGGCATGTAAAGCTTCTGAGCAGCTTCAAACAGATTCTCAGGCTCCCGGGATGACGAATGTCAGAATAGATTCCAGGATCCCAAACTTTGCTTTTAAATCCACCTTCATCTTGATCTATATTTTTCCATCTGGGCGGTTTAGAAATTAGATTCTCACCAAGATAACTAAACGTTTTTCGAGATCCATTCGATTGAACATGATGCCAATCCGTGCACTTCGAGTTGAAGTGTAGAACCTTATTGAACCTTGTGCACCAGCTCTGAGTGCAAGCCATTTCCCTCTTACTCTTAAAGCCGCAGAGAGCTCTAAGCTGGCCATCTGTTTCAAGCAAACCATATTCAAGTGGAAAAGTAAAGATAAAGGTTAAGGATTGTACCCACTTGAAGCTTTTATTAGGTGGTAATGGCCTTGGGGTAGGTGTTTCCAGTGGTTCTGTAAGTTCTACTCCCTTGTGCTCTTCTATGAATTTCTCCACTTCCTTGCAGAATTCTTCAAATGCAACATCGTCCTGATCAAAGTCTTCTATGTCTTCCTCATCACTCAAGTCATAAGCTGGAGGTTGAGAGAAATCTACCTCCGTATCTTCTTCGTATTCACTTGGATAAGGTTTTTCAATCTCAGAGAATTCACTTGCGGATGCAAGTTCATTACTAGGAGAACTTGACTTGTGACTATCATCATCAAGGAGATTTGCTTCTTGGATTATTCCGTCTAGTTCTTCATAAAAGACTTGCCTTTGGGGTTGTGCACTATCCTCCTTAGCATCAATTGTAACGTCCTTGACAGAATTTTCCACAACTCTGGATTCCCATGGAAGTTCAGCGTCTCCTAAGTCTTCAACCAACTCTTCTTCATTTATAATGACAGCTTCCTCTACTTGTTCCAGTACGAAGTCACGCTCTGTTTTGTCCACTGGAGTTTCTAGTATCTCCTTCATGCTACGCTCTTCATTAGATTGTCCACATGGGGTTGTGGAAGGTCCTTGAATGCCCGAACGTCTAGAAGATAATTGACTTATTGCTTACTCCAGTTGATGAAGGGTTGTTTGAAGTTGATCTACTATTTCCTTGAGGCGAGCCTGTGATTCTGGAGGTGATGGATTTGGACATGGTACGTAGGGAAGTGGTGGTGTTTGGGAGTAATCGGATTGGGATTGGGGTAAATAAGGATCATATGGTGGTGAATGGTGAAAAGGAACTTGTGAGTGTGGTGGTTCAAAGCTACGTTGGGAGGGTGGTCTATAAGCACAGGGTGGGGCTTGTTGGTAGTTACAGGGTGGTCCACCATATCTATCAGCTTGGTATGCATTGTAGAATGGTCTTTGTCCATGATATCTTGGAGGGTGTTGTTGCCTAAAGGGTTGATCAAATCCTCTTGACTCCATCCATCTTTGATTTCGCTGACCTTGATGCATATTCCTGTTATAGCTTTCACTCCTTTCAACAATATTAGAACCAAACTCAAAGCGAGAGGGGTGAGAATTCATAGTAGCTAATAAAAATTAAAAAGCAGAAATAAAATAAATAAACAGGCAAAATAAAATATTTACAATAACCCATAATAAGGCACACGTTTGCAGATCCCCGGCAACGGCGCCATTTTGAAGAACTGAAGATTGATGGTTTAGAAGTTAGAATAAATTCTCGTTGCAAGTATAGTTTCTAAACCAAGCAATCAACCTTTCTTACAAAAGTTTTGGTTGTCACAAGTAACAAACCCCTTTAAAATTGATAACCGAAGTATTTAAACCTCGGGTCGTCTTCTCAAGGAATTGCAGGGAGGTGTTCTTATTATTGGTTATGAGTCTTGTAAATTGGGGGTTTTGAAAGTAAGAAAGAAGTATGACAAGTAAAGTAAATAAATAACTATAAAATAAAACTCTTGGCAAGGTATAAGAACTGGAAGTCCTATCCTAGTTATCCTTATCAATTGTGATGAGAATTGGATTTTTCTCCCACTTTGTTAACCTCTAACTATGAAGGTAAGTTAAGTGGATGAATTAATTTTGATTCCTCGGGTCCTAGTCTTTCCTTGGAAAAGGCTAGAGTTATTGGAACTCGAATTAATTCTTGAAGAATTCCAATTTTCAATCAACAATGAGTTTGATAACTCAAGCGTCACCAATTACTTAACCAAAGTCAAAAGGAAGAAAATATCTAAATTAAATTAACAGCATCCATATAAGCTAAGCAAAATTAAATTTGAAAATACCTCAAATTGCATTAATAAAGAAAATCAAATCTAACATGGATATTCATAAATTAAATAAGGAAAATAAATAAAAGGAAAATTGAACCTGATAAAAAGAAACAATCCTGAAAGCAAAGAAATCCTAAATCCTAATCCTAAGAGAGAGGAGAGAACCTCTCTCTCTAAAAACTACATTTAAATCATCAAAAGTAAATAATTGGAGACTCTCCTTTTAAATGGATGTATTCCCCCACTTTATAACCTCTAATATGTGCTTTCTGTACTTGGATTTGGGCCAAAAAGGGCTTCAGAAATCGCTGGGAGCATTTTCTGTAATTTCTGGTGCGTAGCCTCTGTCACGCGTCCGCGTGGGTCACGCGGTCGCGTCATCTGGAGTTTTTCTTATCATGCATTCGCTTCGGTCATGCATCTGCATCATCTGCGTTCTGCTCAAGGCACGCGTTCGCGTCATTCACGCGTTCGCGTCGCTGCCAGTTTCTTCAAAAACTCCATTTTGTGCTTTCCTTCCATTTTTGTATGTTTCCTTTCCATCCTTTAAGTCATTCCTGCCTTAGAAGATCTGAAACTACTCAACACACAAATCACGGCATCGAATGGTAATAAAGGATAATTAAAATAATTATTCTTAAAGCATAGGAAACATATTTTTCACATATCTCACATAATAAGGAAGGGAAAGTAAAACCATGCAATTAACATGAATAAGTGAGTGAAGGATTGAATAAATCACTTAAATTAGGCACAAAATATATCATAAAATATGGGTTTATCAGTGGGGCAAGCGCCAAGTTCCCCTATCTATGATAATTCCGCATCAACATATGATCCTTTTGAATTTGAGGAATCCTTCCCCAATGGACTCGGAATTGATGAAGGGGTAGATTTCACTCAACACCTTATTTATGATTTGAGTGATGGGGAAGAGCTAGAGGACATTGGTGAAGAAGAATGTGAACTTGAGGAAGCTTGACAAGAGGTAGAGCTTGAAGAACCTTGTCAAGTGGTGAAAGTCTCTATAAGAGGATGGACGGGAGTAGAGTGTGCTTTATCAAGACCGTCGGGAACTCCTCTACCTAAGTTGTCATCTAATCCTTCATTTGAGTGGGTAAAACTTCTAACTCTTAGCTTTATTATCCCACTTGAATTTGGTTTGCTTGAAACGGATGGCCAACTTAGGGCTCTTTGTGAAATGAAGCGTAAGAGGAGGATGTTTAGTGGTTGGCGTTATAAGTCTAGGCTCATTATGGTTGGAAGCTCAAAATTGAGGAGCATGGATTAGTGTAGTGCTCAATTGGATGGGTCTAGGAGGTTAGTTTGGTGCCTTAGTGAGAATTCGGCTTCTTTACCACCCGGAGGGAATCAACATGATCAACTTGAAGACGGGTATGAAAATAAAGTATGGGATCCCGGATTACTAGAGGAGGATCAACTTTGGGAGCTCATGGTTTGTGAAGAACTCCATCAAATAGAGCCTATTAGAAGTCCAAGTATTGGTGGATGTTCAAGGATGGATTTAAGCACAAGCCACCTTGATGAGAGCTCCCCATAAGTCCAACTTAAGGACAATAAACAAAAGTACTAGGTGGGAGACACCCCACCATGGTAACATCTTTCCCTTTTTCCTTTTTGTACATATTGGTAAAACTAGTTTAATTTCATGTTTTGTTTAGTTTGTTAAGTTTATTTGGGAGTCTAGTAGGTTAAATAAGGTTTTATGGTGTTTTGGTAGCTGTTTGGAGGTTTGGAATGCTTGGTTTGGTGCAAGAACTTGAAAAAATTTGAAAAACAGAGCACCATGCCACGCGTACGCGTCACCCACGTGTACACGTGACCCCAAGCTTTTCAACCATCCACGCGTACGCCTCGCCCACGTGTACGCGTGGATTCAAAAGTTTCACTTCCCATACAAATTCCAGAGAGTTGTGCGAGTTTTGGGCTGGAATTGTGCCTTTAGCACAAAACCCACCCACGCGTACGCGTCACCCCTCTGAATAACCCATCACGCGTACGCGTCGATCCCTTTTCACCCTACCACGCTTACGCATCGCCTCACGTGTACGCATGAGATGCCCTGTTTTACCCACCTTTTTTTCTTCTCTTCTTTCCATTTCTTTCCTTCTTCTCTCTTCTCCCCCTTCCTTTCTACCCTTCAACCATCAGCCAACACTACCAAGCACCATATAACACCATTTCTTTTAGTTAGTTAGTTAGTTAATCGTTTAGTTAGTTTAATTTTTGTTATTCTTTGTTTTCATTATAAGTGTTGGATTACTAATCTTGTTTACTGTTTATTGCTGCTGATTACTGATAGGATGTTATCTTAACATCATTTTTGTTTATATTCCTTGTTGGATTCTTTGTTGAGGTTATATTTATTTACTTGGTTTTAAACTTTTTCATGCTTAACATTTATGCATACCAAGTACTTGTACATTGCCTTCAAGCATCTTAACTCTTTTAAATTGCATGTTTTGGCCACCATGCGTTCATCATCCATTGTGAGGCAATTGTACATTATCAATGCATTTTTTTAGGTAATACTTGTTTATGATTGACCTTTATTTACATCACCTATTTCATGTATTGAGATTTTAGAATTGTGAAATTGGATCGAAAGCTTACCTAGTGACATATTTTTAAGCTTTCTAAGCTTTGTGGACCATGCTTGCTATGTGATTGATTTTCATTTCTATCTTCTTTTTCCTAAGTTCCATAGCACCCATGTGTTCCACCTTTATGTTACATAGGTGTTGCAAACAAACTTCAATATGTGTCATTGATTGTTGTGTAAGTTTCATATACCATTTTGTTCACTAAGTTTACTTGCACATCAATCAATGTCCATTCATTATCCAATTCACAATTTCTTGATTAATTGCTTGAATGCTTTCATGCTTCTTCACTACTTGTTTGGTTGCCTTAACCTACAAGTTCTCTTTGAAGCATCTCAAGCACACTAGAATGAGTGA